>NC_056743.1:965259165-965359165 GCF_019279795.1 Protopterus annectens
TCCTGGGGCTGGGTTTCCTTTCTCTCTCCAATACACTTTTATACGCCAAAAATAATTTTAATAAGAAGCAAAGCTTTCAGGTTAACCACCCTTCATCACTACATAAAATTGAATGAATCTAAAAAGCCATTTAAATAGGAACATGATTAAACCAGATGATTCAGCCAGCCTGACAGAATCATCAAACAATTACATATTTAAAATACATCAAAGTGACAGTACACAGATATCTAAATTCCTTTTAAAAATCTGAACTTCTTATGAATATATAAAAAAACGCATATACAACCATAAGATACGTGTCAAGGAAATACATAAATATATACATATATAGATATGTACAACATATAACATATGTATAAAAAATATAAATATATAAAAATTCATACATATAAATATGAAAGATACAATAAACACATATAACATATTAAAAGCACAAAAACATAAGACATAGAACATAAAAGACCATGCTTAATATGTATTGGTGTATTAATATAGAATCTAAATATTTTCTCTTTGTCTTTTAACAAGAACTGGTTTCAAACTAACCGCTACATTCAACCCAGGTTCTTGTTCTGCATCTAGTCTAATAATCCATTCAAGTTCTTTGAGCTCTAGTACATTATTAATATCACCCCCTCTCAAACCAAGATTAACTTCACAAATCACTCTAAACTTAAAAACATGGCCTTCATTTTCCTTAATGTGCTTACTTAATGCATTTGTCATAATCTCCCTTATAATTTCAGATTTGTGTTCTATTATGCACTCTTTCAACTTTCTAGTAGTCTTACCTACATAGAAACTTGTGCATTTAACACAAGTCGCAAGGTAGGAATGAACAATTACTTTGAACCTGTGGAGAAGAAACTGATAGAGGAAATAGACAAAATAGAAAATGACATCATTCAATATTATGTACTGATGAAGGGTGGTTAACCCAAAAGCTTTGCTTCTTATTAAAATATTTTTGGCGTATAAAAGTGTATTGGATTGCTTAGAACTTGAATTAGATGTGTTTGCTATTTTTCCTTTCTCTCTCATCAGGCCCCAAATAAGACTCCACACCTACCATAGCTGTAGAATGTACAGACTCCTCAGCCAAGTGGTCCAAGTCAAGTCCTCTATCACCCTCTCTGTGAAACCAGTGCTCTGTGTCCAAGTAGCTGACATACACACTCTTTATGATTTGATTCTCACACAGACACACACACACACACACACACACACACACACACACACACACACACACACACACACACACACACACACACACACACACACACACACACACACACACATGGGAGAGGCTGGCACAGATTTACCAGCTATTCTCCCTCTGCCCAGACTATAAGGTAGACACTGCCAACAGAACACTGTGAAGCCAGCAACTCTAAGGCTCTTACCAGGGTGTCCAATTATACTTAGTAAAATTAATACCAATACAAATGGTATTATTTGACCAATGCAGCAAGGCTTTCAGGAGTGGCCACATTGTCACCAAATAACTATAAGTGCTCTCAAAGGTTAAAATATTCTCTAAAAGAACAGCCACAATGTAAAGTTTAAATATGTTTAATAATAAAAGAGCATGAAAATAATGAATATCTATTTACAATAAACACCAGAGTTTCAATCACAAGAAATTTTAATAATAGCACAGATGGAAAGATTCACACAGATACAGAAAAACAATACTTAAGTAATCTCACTATATTTTCCTGACTGATCTAAAAAACGACTTTTCCCTAGTTCACATACTAGAGGAAGGCAAGATGATGTGGGTGAGTGCTCCTTTTGTCAAGTTTCCACAAACCGACTGTCCTAAGACTTCTTTCTCATCTAGTATTAAAACATAATTTTAGTGCTAGAGTACAGAATGATATCACATACATCTGGTAACTTCACTTCTAGTTCCCACACTACCCCTTTTACTAGAAACTAAGCCAGAATCTTGCACATATGTGTTACCATACACACACATAGAGCTTTGCTAAGATGTGCTATAGCATCTGGAAGCTATAAACCATTTCAAAAACTTCCACCCTTCCAAGGTAGCAATTAGTTCACTCCTAAGGACAATACAGTGGGATTCCTAGTGGTTTTCACAGACATTTTATATCTGGCTGCAATCAGAACTGTAAGATACAATCTTTATGGCTTAAACCAGGTAATTTAATTTCAGACTATTTTTCAAAGCTAGCTGGACTGAGATTAACCTCTTCTCTTCCAGTATCCCCTGTTACAGTATATTCATTTCAACAGCTACAGTACAGTCTGACATATATGTGTATTTCTTTTCTGTCCAGCAGGCCCCATTGTTGGTCCATTTTTAACACAAGCAGCTTTGCATATGCATTTTTAGTGCAAGCACCTGTACAAATCAGTTTGATATACAAATGACATATGGTTCGTTACAAATCTCCAGCTAGCTCTGCTGGTATATGTTACATATCCACTGCCCTACTTCTCCTGGCATAGCTTGGCAATACTTCACATCATCACACAACTTGTTAATAATCCAACCCAACCAACCTATTATTAATCCATAAAGTGCATACTATTTAGTATTAATAGCCTCAGGTGAATCAGTAGTTTCTGTAGCAAGTCTAGAGTTCATCTTATCTTTCCAGTATAGAAACCTTTCAATCAGTCATAATTTCTGACTTGATTTAGTTTAATTGCTAAATTCACTACAAAATGTGACTTTATAGCCTCCTTGGAGATGTCACTTAAGCAGTATGGAAAAAAATAAAAATATAAATCGATGGTAATAAAATAGTTCGGTGAATGACACATATTCTTTCATACTGTCTTGGCTATTTTAGCCCTCAAGCAGAGTAAACTCTTTCATTCTTGTTTGAGTGCATTACAGCTTTAAACAAATTATCAAATGACCTAAAAAGATCATTTGGTGAACAAAGTAGTGTAATACTTTCATCTTTAGGTATTGCTGGACCATGTCACAAAGTTGGATTGAGTTCTTATTTTTGGGGGAGTAACATAGGCAGTTTGTCCTTGCAAATGAACCTTTTCATTTGAGACCCAGTTTCTCCAGATCTCCCTGTGCAGCCCAGTACTGGTTTTATGCTGATGCTTACACTGAAGTACACTTGCATGAGTCCCCCATAAATGCAGCATTGCAAATGGCTCAATCAAAAGCCCTCATTTTTCTCACCACTAAAATCCTTAGGTTATTTGTCTTGGTTCTCATTTTATGACTCGTATATATGGAAGTTTTAGTCTTTTAAACTACTATAGAGAGTATAGCATAAACTTTGTCATTACTGGTTTACTTCTGTTGAATGAAATATCATTTTACATTGTTTAGTTTTCATACCTTGCTTAAGAGCCATCATTCTTTGGTTCATGTGTTCCTCCCAGCCCATTTGTTCCCTATGAGGGGAGAGACAAATTACATGAGTCATCAGATTGGCAGCCATCATGGCTTTTCTGCTTTAAGTCTCCAGCCCTAACCTATTAGCTGACATGGGTGCCCATGTCACCACAACAGCCTCTTATGCTGTCAGATGGCATGTGTTTGGTCCCATACATATACACATACACACACACACACACACACACACACACACACACACACACACACACACACACACACATGCACTTATGAGGGTTACTGTCATAGGCTTGGGAGAGGCAAGCCCATGTATCTTAGTCAGTGGCTTTTGTGACCTCCAAGGCCCCACTTGCAAGGTAGCAAATCAGTCAGCTATGAAACTACCATTTCAGCCCCCCAGGATGAGTGAGCCAGAGCCAACCATTCACTGTCACTCTCCCTAACCTGGTTCGCCCAGCAGCCAAGCCACTGTTCAAACTATGGTCATCTCAGTCACAGTCGGGGATTCACTTCTATGTGACACAAAGCCAGGATCTTTACTAATGCATTTTGATTTTACTGAATTCCTCAAAAAACAAGTCCTTGCTGTTTACTTACAAAGTTATAACATAATTTATTGTGTGCTTCTTTATTTTTTTATATTTATAGCTTGTAAGACATGATCATTTCAACATAAAATTGAACAAATGTATGCCAATGAAAACAAACTGCACCAAATGATTGGAATTTTACCATAACATTTCTGTCTTTGCAGCTGCATACATTTGATGTTTGTGAACACAGTATCACATTCAAGAAATGACCTTATGTTAAAGAGGCAAAAAAGCACAAATTTTATGTATAACAGACATTGACAAAGACTGGAAAGAAGAAGACACAAGAAATCTGGACTAGTTTATACATCAGGTTGGCTTTTACAGAACCAGTGTTTGTGACTCAAGCTGAAAATATAACATTTAGCAAAAAGAAGGCAGTACCCCTCAAAACTCTCATTTTAGAATAAACAGTCTTTCAGTATAGCTGGTAAGGGATTGTATAACCACTTGAATTAAATGATTACTGAAATCCATGACATTTGCAAAGGTATGACCAATATAATTTCAAGCTGTACAAACTGAGCCTCTGCAGATGGCTGCATTAGCCTAGAAGGATACAGCTCTGACTATGACCGACACAACTCTGTTTCAGTTAGCAGGTCAGGTACCTGCTGGAGCTGCGTGGGGTGGGTGAGAGAGAAGAAGCTAAACCCATTTGGTTCTCTCAGAGGGGAAGGGTGAGGCACTTGTCCCAGATTCACAGTGTGCATCAAGTTCTCCAGTAGTGAATGGAAACATGTAGAATGTGCTAGAATGTGCTCATTCTTGGAGGCAAAGTTACTTGCTGACTTATGTCACTGGTTGAAATAAATGACAGCCCCATGCGATGCACATTGCATACCCTCCAGAAAGAATACTTGCTGGGAATGTGCATACAATTAGTGAGATAATGAGAAAACTTTGCCACCCTAGTGGATGGAAACCCTGCTCCTGGGTCATTATCCCCTCACCCCAGAGAACAAATGAGCTGTAGATCTATCACCCGAGGGAGAACAAATGGGCCAATTTAGTAGCTTGAGATGAGGCTTTACCAGAGCAAAAAGCAAACTGAGTTTCCTGAACTTCATACCCATCTTCCAATGCCTAACCTCATCCTTCTGCCAAAGAATATCACTATCATATTGTTAGCCAAGGAAGATGCTAGCCATGTAGTCTGCAAACGTGAAGAATGAAGACCTTCATCAAGCCCTTATACAGGACTGGACACTGATGTATGCAATTCCATTTGTTACCCCTTAATTGACATAAATCACAGCAATGTTAACAAATACGCCTATGGTATGGTCTGCAAATGGTATTTTCCCTAGATGTTTTTATATAATCGTGTAGCAAACAAGTGTGTAAGAGGAGAGTTGGTAGTCACACACACATTTTCTTCTAATTCAATAATCCTTAGGTTTGATGGCATGTTCCTTTAAAGACCAACATCAGTCCACAAATGAATGTCATTCCTTTGAGATCCTGTGTTGTCTTTATTTACTTTTGGTTCCAGAAATAGAGAAAAAGTTGTCTTTAATGTTTTGATCATATTTACCTTTGGTTCCAGAAACAGAAAAAGGAAAAAGACCCAAGTGTGCATGTTTCTAGAACAAGCTAAATCTTCTGCTTGCAGATCTAACCTCACTAAAACTTAAGATTTTGACCATGAGTCCAATTAATAAATGTCAGTCATCAGAATACCCTCCAATTTGCTATTCATTTGGACAGAAAACCATGTGTTTAACACATTTACAACTGGCTACCAGACATCTTTTCCATAAAGTGGGCTAGAGAATGCTTTAAGATGCACCACATCATAATTTCTCAGCTCATAAAATGTTGTCTAGATGTTTTAATAAAGTGAATGAAATATGTGAAATTCACTCTCTGGGTTTCTCTCAGACATATAACATATGTAAGACTCTTATAAGCAAACCAGAATTTTTAACAGCTTTAAGTAAGATTTTTTTTCCTTTGTTCTTCTGAACTAGTCCTAAATCAAGCCGGTTATAAAAGCAGCTGACCAGTTTACTGAAGGTTGCTTTATAATGACTTCACTGATCTGAATGTTTTGGAATCTGAAGGGGATGTAAGAACAGATGTTTGTCGACTGTTAATTTGATTAAGCATCTTGCTAAACAGAAGTACTCAGTCTGTTTTCATTGCATTGAACTACCTGTAATGAGTAATTAAGTGAAGTTTAAACTTGCTGCTATGGATGTAACACTTTTCATCATTTTTCTTTGCTGATGAATGTGGTCCATACTGAAGCTCCTGGATTATTTGAAAAATATGTTTATATGTTTTCTTATTCATCATTTTGGTCCTACTACTATGTTGCGGTATGCCAACCTGACAGTTTAGTCTTCACCTTACAGAAGCAATACAAGTACACTCCAACTATGGCCATTCACTTCGGTCAGTTTCATAATTACATGTTTTACAGCTGACTGCCTTTATCCATATGCTAAGGCAAGCAGTCAGATCACTATCTTCCTGTAAACATGATTAAAGCCTTTCTGAAGCATATGCAGACAATGCTCACTGCTCTGTTCTGAACGAATGTGTTTGTCACTTAGAAGCATTACTGGGTCTCTTCTGACAGTGACACTTGCTTCTCACCATGAAGCCATGTCATAACATTCTGTGTGTAAAAGACAATCTGTAATTATTTCCATTTCCACAAGCACTGATCTTATTAACCTTTCCAGTATTAATGTAGGAATCTTTGTTCTATATTTGTCAACATAATGCTTCTCATGAGTAACAAATGGACACTACTCTCATTTCCCATTCGTAGCTTGTGTAAGTATAAGAACTTATTTAATTCTCATAGAAATGCTAACTAATGTCAGAGCACACAGCAGAATGTGCTTCTATGACATATCAGCTTGGGTAACTTTTTCATAGTCTCCTTAAGTTGTACTAATATTTATATTCAGTTAAGTGTACGTACAGAAGATTAGGTTGTACATGGCTAATTATAACATTCAGTTGGAGGCAGTAAAGGCCATACCCTGTCATGTACATGCAGAGCAAACAAACTAAAGTAACCATCAGGCAAGGCACCACCCAAAGAAAACACAACCACACTGAGACAGATAAGCTATGCAAAAAATGCAGAAGAATTCCAGTCACAATGCAAACAGCAGACTCAGCTGACATTAATAAGAATACTGCTTTTGCAAAAACAAAATTAAACACCACTGGGCTGAGGGCTATGTACCTACCCATACCCAGATCTTGCTAGAATATTAATTTCCTTTATGCTTTTGTTATTAAAGATAGTGCTTCAGTTTATGGAAGCAGATCATTTTGGTCTGTGTAGCGTAAGGAGAGTAAGATTCTGGTCAGTGGTCCATTTGTGTGTTTTACTCCACAGTCAGATTTGACTGCTTTATTGAACTGTTTTTCTACTCAATAAGTTTAAATTTCTCCTGTAGTTTGTTACACTTCTGTAGAACCCCAGCTATTTCTTTATTAATCTGCAACATTTTCTTTCTGTCAAGCCGCATAGCTCTGCTTGTGAAAACAGTATTTTCTGAGCTTTTACAGATGACTTACCTGAACATATCACTCACTTCCTCTCCTTTAACTTTCTTTCTTTCTACGTATCGTTTGCAGGTTTACATTTAGTATACTTGGTGCCTTGTTCCCCACTACCACAGCTACTGAAAAGACATCTCTCAGGAAAAAGACTGAATCAAGAATTGCCCAGAAGGCAGATTATTTTAATACTGTTAAATAGCTGTGTGTTTCATCTGTGACCAAACAACTCCTGAATTACCACTAATTCTAGGATACCCGGAGTAGGAATACTGCCTTGAGACTATCATTCTACTAACTCCCTGTTTATCTGTTGATAGACCCATGTTAAAGGTAGAGAGCAACACTTAGCTCTGTATATCTGTAGTGCCTCCCCACTTGGTGGATGGATTGTAGGTTTGAATCCGACTAATAATTTGTACCTCACAAAATTCATTACAGCTGTCTTCAGTTTAACAAATCAGACTCAACATTCAAAATAATTAAGGTTTTGCCATCATCTTAGCATCTGTTCTAAATTTAAACATAATGAGTTGTGACCTTTGTGGTGATCCCCTTGCTAATTGTATTTTTTTGCCTTGCTTGCTATGTATGTAGGCCATTCTACTTCACTTTCTTGTGCTTTGCTTCACTTTACTCCCTCATCCTAAGCTACTTATCCTCAATCACATCATGTCCTTTACATGATTACCAACACCTTATCTCTCTTCTAATTGGAACACCCAGCCACGTTACTCTTCTCCTGACAGGGCCATCTATCAACAATTTAATATACAACCCAGCCATTCTTACCATGGGTCTTCACCAACAAATATCACACCTGTCTAGATAACCATGTGAGTATACCATATTTAAATAGCTGTCTAAATGAGTAAACTTTCCCTCATACTTTTAGCAAAGGCCATTATTTATTTCTCCTTCCTTTACTTCTGTGTATACCTTTTTATCTCTACAATGTTGACAAAGCCTGCACTTAATAAAATAGGATCTCTCTATATATTTTATTTTTATCTTAGTAACACCCTCTTATAACATCAAAAGACAAATCCCACCTCTTCATCTTACAATATACATATGCTTAGGTCAAAGTAATTGTTAACTCTTTTCATGGCCACTAGCCTCTGGTGACAGCAAAGACTATTTCATTCCCATTTTACTTTTACTTGTTTAGACTTAGATGGTAGCTAAGATTATACCTTCCTTTTTTATCCCTACTTTAACTTCCATAGCCTTAGATGGCAGTTGTGGTCATACATTTTTTACCTCCCTCTGTAAAGTTCATATCCTTAGACTGCAGCTAAGGCTTCCTATGCTTTCTGTCTTACCTTTACTACCTAAAGTTGCAGCTGAGGCTACACCTCTTCTATTTACCATTTACACCCTGAGGGCCTAAGTGCCAGAAGGTACTTTACCATCACTGTCTTGCTCTATAACCCACAAAACCTCATGTGGCAACTGTGGCTGTATCCTCCCTCTTCTCTCTTTTCAAATAGTAATGATCATCACAGTAACTCACCTCTGGTGTGGGATTAAGCCCAATAACAAATTTTCCACTTATTCTGGATTTGTCTTACTTAACAGATAGAAAATGTGTCTGACTCTCATACCTACCTCAAAATAAATCCATTTCACTAGCTAATCAGCATTTAAAAGTTAGTTTGAGTCAATTTATTCTTCTTGTTCCAACCACTGATTTTTTTAACTTCCATCCTTAATAAACAAATACCACGTCACTAGTAAACAACTTACTCATTTCTTAGTTCACTACACTGTTCCACTCACTTGTATTTCATCAGCAGCCTCAAGTTACTGTACCTGTACCTACAACCTACAACCCAACCCCTCTCTCAAAATGTACAGATCCTTGGAGCTACTAAGAATATTTTCTAAAGCTACATTCCTTTCACAAAAACAATGGCATAGCCAAACTGGATTAGTACAAAAGTACTTATAGTACTTCCACCCTCTACAAAACAACACCACACAAAATGATACATTTAAGAGTAATTAAACATCTGAGAGCAGCCAACATGCAACAAAACAATGGTCCATCACTTATATACTATCTCACCTCACATAACTCAACAAAAGTGCTTAGGATAGCCCTATTAAACACAAATAGTCTCAGTTGTGTAAAATCTTACCATAACAGTAGATGTCCTTACCTTCACTGCTGCACTATTCTTAACATATGAGATTCCTTGCCATGGAAGCCCAACATCCAGCCAGCCTACCAAAGACTCCTGTTGCTTTAAAGGTACACCAAACATCACCCAAACACTCCTTGCATAGCATAGAGTATAAAGGTGACATTCAGGCCTACCATAGTCAGAACTCATTTCCTCAGCAGGAACACCAGTCCAAGGAACCCAAGACATAATCTGTACATCCAGGAAGACAAAGGGCTACAGTGAAGGAGGGAAGGAGTGAATACTGCAGCTGTGAAGGCAAGGACATCTACCGTTATGGTAAGATTTTACACAGCTGTACTATATCCTTGCATTCACTGTTGCAGTATTCTTATGGGAGAGTGCCAAAGCTCAAGCAGAAACTAGGGAGGGGGAAGGAGCAAAAGAGTCCCCTAAAAAGCCATGAAGAACGTCACTAGCAAAACCAGCCCTAGCTCTAGAGGTACCATCCAACTTGTAGTGCTTGTTAAAGGTAGGCACAGAAGTCCAGTTAACCACTTCAAGAATAGAATTAGCATCTAAGCCCTTGGAAAAAGAACCAGAAGAAGCCACAGTTCTAGTAGAATGAGCGTTGACTGAAGAGGAAAGGCTCTTGCCATGAAAAGAAATAGCCTTAGAAATCCAAGAAGAAATAGTTTGCTTGGATACAGCAAGTCTCAATGATCTAGGATGAAAAGAAAAAAAAAACTGATCATATTGTCTGATATTCTGCCTCTCAAGTTTTATCCAGGACAATTACTGCTTGCATTTTCAGGTATGAGAATCACTAGTGGAAAATTACTGTTCATAAAAAATAACCATTACCATTTCAAATACCACTTGGGCAAATCTTTCTCCTCTCAAAACTCTAAATTGCCTGATGGCTGCTCTGCAACTGGGTAACCACATCAACATATCCATCTTTCATATGGCTGTAGCTTATATAACACCAGTGCCTAGCTTAGCATTAATGGAGTAGCCTATGTACCAACTGTACCCATCCTGCCTTCCAAAACAGTAGTGATTTCAATCTGAATACAAGTGGTGTAAGCCATCATTTGCATTTGTCTGGTCAATTAAAGCTAATCAAAACCTCTGCTTATAGAATTATATAAATCATGAGCAGACTGGAAAACTAGTCCCCATTACAATAATCTACACCAGTCCTATCAACACTTAAGAAGATAGTATGGAATAGCAACTAACTCAGCCAAATCCTCTGTACCTAAAAGAGAAAACAAGTTGCCATGTTTTCATGTCAATGTCTGTTTTGAAAAACCATAAAGGATTTCACTGACCATGTAACTTGCTCTAACTATAAATTCATCTCCTCAGGCCACCATCTTTGCCACTACAAAGATTTCCTTCTCAAAAAATGGTCCTCTGCAACTGCCATATTTGCCAGCTTAGTTACCCCACCTCCTACAAGCTGCAGAAATCCCTCACCCACAGGATCTTTTCTACCCATACCACTCCCCACATGGCTTCTCAAGTAGGGTTGCCACCAACATTTCACTTTTGTGAGATTCACTCCAGATCATTACTAAATCAGCATAAACTTAGATAAAAAGAAATATGGAAATCTGTACTTATCCTTCATAAAATGGCTTCCTCTATACTTAAAATTACCTCTTATGTCTTACTTAATATTTAGATTCTCACTCACAACATTTCATGTCCCAGCTCTGTCTAAATATACCTATATAATTCCATAGGCTGAAGTTCTCAACCCAGAAATCCCTCAGGACTTTAGGGCAATTTCAAATTGCTGTCCCAATTCTTATATTTTTCAAAAATGAATCAATAAACAACTTGTGTAATATATTACAATCTGTAGATTCCTAACCAAAGCCTAGCATGAATTCAGATTGGCCCTTACTACCATGGCTGCTATCAAAACATCACAAATAGTTATTTCAACAGTATAGAGAATGCTTTGTGCATTTGAAGACTGTAGATATGGCTCAGGCCTTTGATTCAGTCAGTCATATTCTATTTCTTAATAAACTAGTACCCATGCACTTTAGTCCTGACATGGTTTCCTAGTTCCTACGTTATCTAAATGCGAGAACATTTCAGGTTACCACTGGTGGACCAGTGCCAGCCATAGAAGAACTTACAATGAATGTTCCCTAGAATTTTTTTTTCTGTTGAAACTACTGTTTTCTGTGTTTCTTGGTAACCTAACACTTTATCTCTCAAAACTAGACATAACACTGTGTGCAGATTATATACTTTTCCTCATTTCTAGCCAAACAATAATCAGTTTATAAAATAAGCTGCATTTTTTCTTTAATTCTTTATGGAAACTGGCTAACACATGATAAATTTGCAGTCATTTATAGGAAAACTATAGTTAAGATGTTTGTAGCACATCAAAAATGATTTAATCCAGATTGGATTAGATTTAAGAGACCCAATTAGGAATGTAAAAAAATCAGGTTTATGAGCACAACTACTTAGGCCTTATCAAGGGCCAAACCATTCATTTAAGCAAAATATTTAGAGACTTCAGGATAAGGTGCTTATTGAGGTGAAAGTGTGGTACTGAATTTCCATTTTACTCACTCCTGAAGCACAATTGGCTGCAGCAAAAAACATATTGCTACTAAAATTTGAACATACCCTTCCTATTATCTTTTTAAATTTCTCTGTAAACACAATCATACTCAAACCTTCTTTGAATAATATATGTCTTTTTATTATTTTAGAAAAGCCTAGAATGCACCATTGCCTACTTTTGCAAAACATGACTTGGTTACACATTATAGGTAGGGCAAAGCAACTTTTTAATACCTTTCTTTTCAAATTAATTAGTCCATTTATACATCTTCCATTATCATCAAATCTTTCTACTAGAACAACCTCGTGTGGTTTTAGGGCCAACAATGACAATATACTAACCCTGAGCAAAAAATAATTTCAGTATTACTGGAGAAAATGTTGTTTTCGTATTAGACTTAGCCTGTTAGAGCAGTCTGCCTACAGAAGCTAGACAGCAATGGACTCGCATATTTTCAAATAAACTCAGAGATTTACTTTTCAAGCCTCGGTGCCAGCTTGCAGAGGGATAAAGCACTTTCTAATCCCCAGAGAACTTGTATTTGATTAGCAGCACTTGTACAAGAGGGACTAGGTGGGGGAAGATAACCGTGATTGGTGGATGTTAACAAGGAGTGCACTTCATTGTCAGCAGAATGCAGAAGAGTAGCAGAGCTCACAAGGCTGCCATTGAGGTGAGTCAGCATACTCACTCCCCAGTAGCAGTATGGTGCTGCCCCAGTGCCCTCAATCTCCTCACTGGCCTCAAAGATTTCACTGGTGCCTGGAGAAAGGCTAAGACTTGTCCAGTCGACACAGTGAATAAGGAGATCAGCTGGTAGCAGTAGATGGTTAGCTGAGGGGGGCTAAAAAAGAGATTTTCTTTTCAAAGAATAAGTATACAACTGCTTTAGTGATGCTGGATAGTGTATGCCTTGACTTCCTTACTCAGCAATGTTTACTCCAACTTTTAGAAGTAGATTAATAACAAATAAAAATTATCTGTATAAATAAGAACCTACATAATCTCAAGTAATCATTACACATATATACTGTGCTGTGTTACACTTACTGCACTGACTTTTGTTGCTGCTAGCGTCTGCTTGTTATAATTGCATTTAATATTATTATAGTCTATAATCATATTTTATAAATTTATAGATTCATCAGTAACTGATGCTAGCTGCCCTTGCTGACTTTTAGGCCATTTTAAGCCCACCCAGTTTCTCTTTTTATGCTCAAAATAACCTATGACATTCAGTCATAGACTGACCTTACCCATTTCAGGGTTGATAATTATATATCATCCCAAATGAGAATAACTGGGATCATACCATAGATAATTAGAGGGGATCCATGCATCAGATCATGCATTTCTGATATGTTCATTAGTAGTATAGTAATATTAATTATTCTATGTGTTTTAATTTTACTGCTCCAGAAAGAGCCAGGTATGTGGCTGAAAAGATTCTTGTGGTCAGTCCACCTATCCTCTTAAATATTTAAATAAATAAAAAATATATATAAAAATGGTGAAGCCAGCTATTATGAGTGGAGCAAAAGAATGGTCTATTACTTGTTACTGAATCCTTTTGTTTTTTTGTTCAAATAATTTTAGTCAGAAAACTTTTTTTTTTAAAACAATACATAGTAAATATAACAGATCAAATAAAAGTGAATTGAATGAACTATTTACAGAATATACAATGGCTTCAGGTCAGACAAAGTCAAAAGGAATACAATCATAGATACACAGGTAAATAATAAAGGTTATTGTACAGGCATTAACAAATTATAACTTGCATTCTTGCTTCCTCTTTTCTTATGAAGATAAAATTGTGTCCATTTTGAGTGTCTCTATTAGGGAGAGAACTTTCTCCCAAGGATTGTTAGTCCATTTCTTCGGAAAGATCCTCATTTCCTTGACTTTAATTTCCAACAGTGTTACTTCTTTCAATAGATTGAGAAAATCATCAATTGTTGGGATGACAGAGGAGTTCCATTTCCTAGTGATGCATTTTTTTGAGATAGCCATTACAGTCCAAAGAAGATAAAGTTCCTTCTTTTTCATAGTAGTGGTTTCAATTTTATTCAGAAGAATTAATGACTTTGACAAAATGAAAGAGTCAGTAAAAATGGCTTGCAGAAATTCACCAATATCCTCCCAATTTTTTTTAATATGAATACAGTCGTATATAATATGTGACCAATCAGCATTACATTTTAGATTACATCTCCAGCATATTGCCTCATTAGTATTTTTAAATCTAGCTATTTTATTAGGGGTGTAAAAGGCTCTATGCAATAATTTCCATGCAAAGATTATCCAACTTTGCATATTTGAAGTTAACTTAATAGAATATAGTATGTTTATTTTTGATTCCTTGGTTAACAACAATGAACAATCTTTATTGATAAAATTCCAAAATTTCTGGTTAGAATTTGTTTTGTAACTAATAATAATTTTATATAACTTTGAAGTTAAATTTGTCCAATTAAAGTCTCTGTATAATACTTCATGTAGATAAAATATAAATTTAGGTATGGAGTTAAAAGAAGAATTTTCTATTGTTCTACACATATCTTGCACATATGGTACCAGACTATTAAGAACTAACCAGTCACTACTTGATAGATTGAATGTATTAATTATCTGATTGACATTCATGACTATTAGATTTTCTATACATTGATACCAACATGAGAAATTATTTCCTTTCCATGAGTTAAGAGTATTTATGGAAATGTGATTAACAAAAGTTTTTTTGTAATATTAAAAGGAGTTAATAACTGAAACCATAATTTAATTTCAATATTATTGTTTATGAAGTTCCGGAAAGTGTTATAAATGTAATTTATATAATTTAGGTTAGTAGGCTTGGTGAAATTGTATTGTAAGTTGATACAGATGATATTCCAGAGTACATTGTTCTGTCCAAGCAGTTGTATATTTTTTGCTAATTTATTTTCTTCCTAAAACTAGCAGTATGTAATGTTTTCCAAGTGGAAGAACTTTTGGGATCTATCCAATTTATAACTGTTTTAAGAATAGATGCTTTAATGTAAGATTCTAAATCAGGAAAGTTTATGCCCCCATTTCCCAGGGTCTAATATGGTTTAGGAAAGCAATCCTATTTTTTTTTTTGGGATACCAAAGGAATCTTAAAAAGATTCTATTTAATTCTTTTAAAATGTTTTTACTAGGCATAATAGGTATTGCTAAAGCGATGTAGTTTACCTTTGGGAGAAGTACCATCTTTATTAACTACAATCTGTCTTCAAATGTTAGGAATAATTTATTCCATTTCACTATTAATGATTTAATTGTAGTCAGAATATTATTATGATTTGTAGATAGAGTTAATTCTAATGTTTCACATAAAACAATTCCTAAGTAATCTAGAGAAGAAACCTGTTTCCCAACAATTGGATTTATGTTAGAAATTGAATTATTTTTATTTAATAACATGTGTTTCAATTTGAAAACATTAATCTTTAAACCTGAGATGTGATAAAATTTTTCAGCTAATAAATTTAGTTCACATAGTGACTCTTCTGAATTTAATAAAGTGAGTAGAATATCATCAGCAAAGAGCATAATTTTGGAATGAATTTGATTAATTTCAATACCTTTAATTTTAGGGTTAAGATGAATAGTGGAAGAAAAAAGTTCAATTGCTAATGCAAGCAACAGTGGTGACATAGGGCATCCTTGTTTGGTACCCTTAGTAATTTTAATTGCATCTGATGTGAAATGGCCTCATTTTACATTAGCAAGATTATCCTTATAAAATTTTTTTATTAAATTAATGAATCTTGAGGGGAAATTATAAACTTGTAGTATTTTGAAAAGATAATCCCAATTTAGTGAGTCGAATGCCTTTTCAGTGTCTAAAGTTACTATTAAAGCTTCAGCTTTGTCTCTATTTAAGAGATCTATAATGGTTAAAATTCTTTGTATGTTGTCTTGAGTGTGTCTATTGTAAATAAACCCCGTTTGATCCTCATTAATGACTTGAATTAGAGATTTTTTAATCCTGTTAACCAGAATAGACATAAAAATGTTATAATCATTATTTAGAAGTAAAATAGATCTGTATGAACTACACAAGTTGGAATTTTTATTTTCTTTTAAATAGGTGTAATCAATGTGTATCTCCATGAAGATGGAATAATGCCTTGTAGATAAATTTCATATAATGCCCTCTGAAGTACTGTTATGACTGATGATGGAAGTAATTTATAAACTTCTATAATGATTCAGTCTATGCCTGGAGCTTTGTTATTTTTGCCTTCCATAATTTTCTCTTTAATTTCTTTAAATGTTATTTGTTTCTGAATATTTATGTTTAAACTCTGTGGTATTTTATTTAAATTTGTATAATCTAGTCCTATATCTATTTTGTTATGAGGAGATTCATTAATATAATGCTTCGTGAAATGGAATTTGAAGGCATCTAATATATCACCTATATCTGATACATTTTTCTTGTTTTCCGCTTCATGAATTATATTTGTAATATTGTTTGTATTGGATTGCCTTTTTAATCTCATTGCTAGGCTATGCATATATTTTGGTGAAACAGCGTATGAATTTAATTTTAATTTTTCCAGTGCCAGATTGGTTTTATGCATTATAATGTCATTGTATTTTTTATTCAATTCTCCAATTTCTTTTTTTTTTCAGTCAGGTTCTCCACATCCTTGAGGTTAATTTCTATAATGCGTTTTTGAATATTAACTAATTCAGACTCCCATTCTTTTACTTTATTGTTACACCAGGAAATGATTTTACCGTAAAGATATGCTTTTAGTGAAGCCCATAAAATAACTACATTTACATTACCAGTATTATTCGCATCTAAATAATATTTTATTTCCAAATCTAACCAAGTCTTAAACTCATTTAATTTAGTAAAATATGCAGGAATTCTTTTAGTAAGTGTTAGTTTCTTAAAGTTCATTTGAATTCTAAGAGTAAGTGAATTGTGATCAGATATGGGGCAGGGAATTATGGAAGAATGTGATATTTTCATTTTTAAATCTTGGGATACATATAATTTGTCAATTCTTGTTTTGGTATTGAATCTATAATCACTATGAGAAAATGTAATGAACTTTCATTTTTAAGACTAAAGGAATCTAATAACTGCATGTTATCTAACCATTTCTTAAGAGTTCTTCCTGTAGATGTTAAACGAAATGGCCATCTACTTGTAGTCTCCTGACTATCTAAGATACAATTAAAATCCCCTCCTACAATTAGACTACCTTTTGAACTCTTATTAATAAGTTCTATGTGCTTCTTAATTGTTCCTACTCCTATACCTGGAAACCAATAAAGATTCACCAATGTCCAAATTCTATTACTATATCTTATTATTACTATTGATAAAAGGACATCTTTGTCTTCATAATTATATATTACTTGAGGATTAGTAACACTTTTCCTCCACAATGTTAATACTCCTCTAGTTTTTTTACTGTATGAAGAGCTAGATAGCTTTAAGAAATCATTTGGATTCCAAATGAAATTATCATTAGCTTTAAAGTGAGTTTCTTGTAGAAATATTAATTGTGCTTTGTTTACTTTTAGATATTTAAGTAGGCTAGATCTTTTCCTTGGAATATTTAAACCATTCACATTTAGTGAGAGAAGTTCTATACTCATCCAGTTAATTTATTTATTGAAGAGTTCTGATAGGAAACAATAGCAAGTTATTTTGTTACTTATTTGCTGCATATCTTCCATACATATATTAATAATATAGTAAACCTTCTTATTTCCTTTTGAGTTGTGTAATATGTATACTAGAAGAGGCCAAAAGGTAAGACTAACAAGAGTACAATAGTTAATTTTATACACATGTATAGACAAATATTTAAAATTATCTTTTAACAAACATGGAATGGATATCATTCCTAATCTGAAAGAACTAAAATGTTCAGTCAGATTAACCCTTATTACTAACAATAAATCAAATAACAATGAGAAGTTAGAGGCTCCATTATATGTTATTCTGGAGATAATAAATAATCGACTCCATCATATAATTCTAGTTTGATCCATGCACATAAGTATGCATTTATTATAAAATTAACTTAATACAAAATTTAGGCGATAATTGGAACAAATTTACTTTATGCATAGTAAATCAAATATGTATTTCAATCAAAATCAAATATTCATAAAATGTAGGTAAACATTTCAAGAGGCATTTACTATACCAGTTACCTTTCAACTTTCATGAGTTTCTGTAAAGTGACTCATTCATTTAGTAATTATCTTATAGAATATACTATGACCAACCTTGTAAGACTTAACTACAATAGTATCAACAATCAATCTAGTGAGCCATTGTAAATCCACAAACCACTTTTTCTCTGATGCATTGGTTGAAGAGTTCAAATTGTATTGTTCTAGATATGTAGTATTTCAATACATATATAACTACTGCTCCAAACAGTACTATACATAGAAATTTAATGTAATAGAGCTCAATATCGTATTTGTACATTACTTCAAACTTCAGTAAAGAGCTCCTTTGCTACTCTTGATGTAGAGCATTAAATAGAGTAGATCATAAGTGATTGTTCACAGTTATACCTCAATATTAAATGCACAATACCATTCTTGGCATTATAATTTTAATTAAACAGCTACCATAAATGCCAAATAAATGATACCAAATCTTAAGAACATAGGTAAGATAATCAGTCTGTCAGGTTTTTGAAATAATAACTTCACAACCCCGAGCCTTTTTAGCAGTAAATTCCTTTTGAATGCATTTAATGATTAGAATGATTACCTAGATGAATGAGAATGCACAAATTGCTCTTTGTTTGTATTCTGTCATTATTATATCAAGTGAGAAGTAGTGTTACAGATATGGAGTTTCCGATAATATATACCTTCGTAAAAATCAGGCATCAGATAAGACCTCACACCTTCTTTTCCTCTTGTTATTGTGAAGTCAATTCCCAATTTTAAACTATCTTCTCTCAAAACCACCACAAAATATGCAATATACCGGTGCCTTAGAGTCGTGTTATTATTTATTCATTCAATAAAGAATGCAAGTTCATGAATAATTTGAAAAACCAAAGGTAGTAAAATGAGTCAATTGAAAAATGCATCAACTACCCTCTCTATGTTTTAATGGCTCCATATGTATATATCTTGTCTTTATATTTCATTTACCTCCCTTTTTTTTCATATCTTGAGCAATGTTTAACAATCACCTCTCCCTTCTTTTTTCATATGTGTCAGTACAGACCTGTACACAATCCTACATGTTAACAGGTTTCAAGAGTAGAATTGGAATGAGTTTGTGCAAGTCTCAATTTATTACTGTAAGTGCATGTCAACTAATATATTGCATGTATTGTCACCTGTTTGAAGTTCTACTAATCCAGGAATTTCAGGCCTCATCAGCATATATTCAGTGAACTTTCAGAATATGTTCTGTTAGTGTACTTTTCCCATTATTACAGTTGCAAGACCAGAACTCACTTCCTTGTGTCCCATACTATAATGCTAATATGAAACTTTAAATAATGAACCATCCAACTTGCATCTATTGAATATAAACATTATGCAACTTACATATTCCTGCAGCTCACCTGTAAGTAATTTACCTGCTATTTTCACTAGACAAACACTCCACATTTTGTCCATCTTTAAATAATTGTAAATGTGGTTCAGAATCAGTGTAAACTGATATCAGTACTAATTTCAACCATCGTTGTTCTTAGCCTTCTTTATTTGGATGAGCCCTGTCCACAAATATACCATTATAGGTGTAAACATTATGGGTGTACCTAAAATTATTCTTATGACATCAGTGCAGTATAGAAATAAATAGATCAGGGACAACCTTTGCATAGATAAATGAGCCTGCACAAATTGCTCTTTGTACTCTGTCACTACTGTATCAAACGAGAAGCAGTGTTACAGGTATGGAGTTTCCGATAATATATAGCTTTGTAAAGATCAAGTATCAGATAAGACCTTATACTTTCTCTTCCTCTTCTAATTGTGAAGTCAATATCACACTATTCCTCCATTTAAAAATGGATCTCTCATGCTTGTTGTTTGTGAACGCCACGTTTGTTTGCCAGCTGCTGTTGTTTTTTTGAAAAGAAAGCATGAGCCCACATCACACTATACAATTGCTATACATTAGTATTGTTTTTGAGTTAATGGTCCCTAGAGTGTTTGTAGTAGGAACTTGTGTGATCAATGGGGCATGCGTAATTCAATTTGCATGCTCTAGGGCCACTTGCAAGTTAATATGTCCTGCAAACCTGGGTGTCTCACTGCTGTATCCATTTAAGAAACTGTATTTGCTGCTGTTTTACTGTGTTACATGCCCCCCAAAGTGCCTCCCATGTAGAAAAATAACCCTGACCATGACCAAACATCATTTGATGTCTGCACTTGTGCCCCTGCTCCTCCGCTGATACACTGCCCAAAGTCCCCTCTATACTCGCTATCAGTGAGAAACACCCAGCCCTGAGTTTGTTAGTCAGGGATAATTAAATTCAAGAATATTTTCTTTCTACCCAGATGCATATCTTAAAGAATGAGATTTTTACAATAGTAATCTGGTGTAATGTCCCCTGCTAACACATTTTTCTTTTCTGGTTTCTTAATATGTAATGTTGGCTTTCTGGAGAGAATTTGACCTGTACTGGTGGAAGCTGAAGAGTGTAAGTTTGCTTTGCTGAATTTACGAGGCTTGTATATCTTTTGGGAAGAGGTAAGGTAGTCAAACATATGTCTCAAAACTTTTTAAGCTTATGTATCTTGAGCATTGCAACTTATACCCCCCCAACACAATGACTGGCAATAGCTAAATCATAATAAGCTCTTCGAACCCACAATGACAGTTTCCTCAAATTAGGAGGATCTGCCTTTTACCTGATTGTGTGCGATAACCTCTCCTTCTGCGGACAAACTGCATGAGCACAGAAACCATTACATATCATGATGTTACAAAGAATATGGCCACTGTTCTAATCCGTAATAAAACTATCCCCAGTTTCATACCATTATTTAATATACTTTATGCTGCAGTCATCTATTAAGTGAAAAGAACTTATAGAGATAAATGTTTATTCTATATTTACAGCCTTTCTTGTTAGCAGAGTGTGTGTTGTCGTAGGCTATGTAGGTACGGTGCTTTGGGTCATCTTTGAAACTGAATACCTGGTGTCATGTATATTGTTTGAAATTTGTAAAATCAAATCCCTTTTACAGAACATCTGTTGACTACCCAGCCACACAAACACACACACAGTAGCTCACATGCACCATTCCCAAGTGTAATCAAAAAATCCACTCAACTGCACAACTAGATTAGAATGGGAAAACCCACCCATTAGACCGTAAATGGCTGGGGGACAATGAAGAGAGCCCCGCACTGAGCTGTCACCACACACCAGCACCGAGACACAGTTGTCAAATACGGGAGAGCTGGCAGGAAACCAAATAGGTTCTAACGGATGACAGATTGTTTCTCCACAGCATTCTTGGAATGCTACTTAATATCAACAAAGAAAAGAATTGATCTGTACAGACATTACTGTTTTGGGAATAGTTTTTGTTCATAAGTAAAGGGTTTTATGTTCTTCGTCTATGGGGAAACAGGAATATCTTTTCAAAACCTATGCAAGTCATCACTGGCCACAAGACACAAACGCTTCATATAAGCATCAACAACAATGTTCCATGCCAACTCCAACCCAAGCAAAGACAAAGCAGGCTACTTTTAGTATTCCTCCACTTTATACAATGGTGTTCAATAAGGAGACAAAATGAGATTCCAGTTAGTGTAACGCTTAGCAATTCAAAACATTTTAACTCCTCAAACAAAAAAAAAAAAGGGGGGGGGGGACATCCAAATAAATGTAAATGTATCGGAAATAAATTCTATGTGATTAAACTAACTAGAAGGGCAAAGTGATATTTATTTAATGTGCAGGGTTTATAGTTAGAAGTTAAATGTCAAAAGGGCTCTCTACATTCATGACAGTTCGCAAATGCACTGACAGGCTCGCGTAAATGGAACTGAAGATTTCCCTACAAGTCTTGTGCATTTAAAAAGCTTCACTTCTTCATTTTAAAAATAAACGTTCATCTGAAATCATGAACTTGTTGGCTATAATAAGCTCCAGCGAATATGCACAGAATTTGTATAAATTAATCATAAAATCATATCAATGACTGAAATTAGTCATAAAATACAACTAAACCCTACCCATTAACTAGCGACTAATATTAAGAAAATTAAATGAACTAAAGCATAGCTGTTATTGTATTAAATAGTACAATGTATATTTAGCATTTCCTACTCAGCAAATCATTTCTTTTCCCCTGTAAAATACTGTCATAAACAAAAGTAAACTAATAGAGTCAATTAAATTATTGATGTAATATGTCACTTATGAACTAAACTTTGACTCTAAAGTATGCAATAGGTGTATTATAAGTTTATAACATAGAATTTACAACATGTTTAAAGAACGAACAAACAATATTAAATTGTTACCTTTAGCATATATTTTTAGTTTTAGTTGCTACTTTGAGAGAGGTAGTGGAAGGGATACTTTTTGAGTCAGTTCTTTGCTTCTTTTTTTTTTACATCAATCCAATTATTTTTTTCCGGAGATCTTTTCAGTGATGTAGTTAAAGCCCAGTCCATTTCCTCCGGGACTGTAACTATATTATTGTTTTTGACAAAAGTTACTGTTTCTTCAATGTCATTAAAAGTTTTTATTTCATTTGAAGTAAAAATCCTTATTTTGCAGGGTATGCCAGTTGTGCCTTTATATTATTCTAAGTAATTTTACAAGTGGCCAGGCTTTCTTTCTCATTTCCAAAACTCTAGAGGAAAAGTCATTGTCAAATCTAATTATATTTTGCTTGTATTTCAGTGGGGATCTTCTCCAAGCACATTTAAGGACACGTTCTTTATCAAGATAAGAGAGAAATTTAACCTCTACTGACCTGGGAGTGGATGATGGTGATAAAGGAATAGGTTTCCCAATGGCTCTATGAGCTGTTTCTATACCATAAGAGAATCCTTCTTTTAGATCTAGGATTTTGGGTAACCATGAATTAAGAAAGGAAATAATATAATTCCCCTTCAGATTTTTCTGATAAACCAAAAATACTCACATTAGTCCTCCTTTCTCTATTTTCCATGTCATCCAACTTGGTAATAAGTCATTTATTTTGCTGCTGAAGGACATCTCCCTGGATTTCTTCCTCCTTGAGCCTTCCATCTATATCAGATAAAGACTCTTCAATGCTTAATATTTTAGTTCGATGCTGTTGAAGTAACACTTTAAAGGATTCAGTTTGTTTATGACAGCTTTCTCTCAAGTTTTCTAAGTTGTTATTGACGCTGTCCATTTTACTAGATAGTTCTTGTAAAGTAGAAGACATCAACTGAATTTCTTTCTTCAAAGTAAATTCTGCATGTGAGTTCTTTGAGCTACTCATCTTCAGAGAGCAGTTTTAAACTCCAGATATTTCTGACAGGAAATTTTTGAAGAATATATTCCAAACTCAATATAATGATAGCATAAATGTTAAAGAACAATAGTTAACTGTTTTTTTCTGTGAAAAAATGATTATTTCCTGTTATTTGAAGTATTTTTGAGGAGCTCTAAAAAAGTGCTGCTTTCAGAGTGCCATCCAGGCTCCCCCCCCCCGTTACTGAATCCTGATACTGGTGTTACCATTTTGACTGTACAGCTGTGTTACAGTGAAACATAACTATATGTCACTGAAGCACTGAATGAGGATGATACCACCATAAGGACACATGTCAAAACAACCTAGTAGTAAGTGGTTCCCTGTACACAGGTAAGCATCCTTACACTGATGCAAGCTATGCAGATATTTCAATGCCACTGTTTTCACACAGAGGTGGTGATTTATAACGCATACCTGTCATCACTTCCTTAATAAACAAAAACAAGAGATGTTATGTTATAAACTGTCACTTGCTTCCTATTGCATAGGATAGAAACTGTTATCCAAAAAAAAAAACAATCAGATAAAATTAGAAGAAACTATGCACACATATTATTTATGACTTCTGCATCACTGGCAAATATGCACACAAACACAGATCTATATCTAGTGCTGTTATGCAGATATATACTGTAAATGATCTAAAGGCAATGCTGCATACACAGCAAAGCAAACAAATAGTTTTGCTAAATGCAGACTAATTCAGCCATAATACACACACACACACACACACACACACACACATGTGTGTGTGTGTGTGTGTGTGTGTATATACAGAGAGAGAGAGAGAGATGAAATATAAGCTGGAACTGTCTAAATTAATGTGTCAGTCAGTGGCTGCATTTATTAGCTGCTGCATCAGCAGTAAAGTTATTCATTACAGAATTTAGGAAAATCTAGCCAGAAGATAGCAAATAAAACTGTCATGTGTGGTCTAGATTAAGGACACCAGCTCTACTATATTAGCATGTAATCATTTTACTAATAAGCACTGATATTTGGAGGAAAACAAAATGATACTACCAGTTCAGAATGTGAGAGGTAATTATGCAACAAACTACTTCAAGTTATTCCATTGAACAAGCTTTAATCTGTACTAACATTTATAACAATTGGCCTAGTAAAAACTAAAAACTTTTTTGGAAGTTTTTATTTTATTTTATTCTTTATCAGTAGTGATTAGTAAAATACTATAAACAAGCCCATATACCTCACACTTCCAATACAAGCCATTGATAACATTAATCAATGGAAGATCCTTAAATTTGTTAATGCCAGTTTTACTGTTGTTAAACAGAGGGTCTGAAGAAATTGTGAACTGTGTATTAAAGCTTTCTCATTCAGTGACTGCAAAGTGTATTTTCATAGGTTAGGATAGGTTCATTGGTTAGTATTAGGTGAACTGCCCCTGCAGGGCATTCCAAGCCAAGTCAAATATCCCATTTGGTGAATGGAATTACCTATTTCATTTAGTGTTTAGATTAACCCTACCCATTCATAGACTATATTAATATTATATCCAGTGGTAGTAATTAGAAACATAGCACAAATATTTAGAAATGTTCCAGTTGTAGGTTAAATCATTCAGGTGCTGACTCTGTCCATTAATATTATAGGGAAGCCCTGGGATAAATTCCTGTTGCCTATCCATATATCCAGACTGGGGTAAATTCCTATTGCCTATCCACATAGCCAGATTGTGTTTGAATTTGGATAGAGATGAGCTTTATTTTGCATGGTTGGAGAGTCTGTTCCAGAGCAATGGTATTCTTTGTGAGATATACCTGTCCCTCTAAACTGTTCTGTTGGTGTTGCAGAACAAGTTTAGATCCCTGGAATGCATGTTTATGATGCTGTTTGACTTTCTGATGTGTAGGAGTCCATTAATATTGGTTGTATGCCAAACATAGATTACCTCTTAGCAGTCTTTAAGAGACCAAGTATAGTGATAGACTTTAAAGCGATCCATGCAGAGCAAATTGTTTAAGCCTAGTATCCTTTTTGTAAGGTATCGCTGGTAGTTTTCCAGTTGCTGCAAGTGTCTGGACAGATAAAAGACAAATGTCTGGTCTGATGATGGCTAAGTAAAGAAGGGCAATGACATCCTTAGACCTGGAAGCAATCCCTATGTTAATGAGCTGCATAATATAGAATGATTTATACACCACAGTGGACACATGTTGGTTGATCTGTGATATATAACATTAAGTATCCTGTTTTTTGCTTATTTTTATGAGTTACTTATAGCATTTTTATTGGCTGCTGCATATTTTTCTAGCTAGTTTCACTGTGTGTGAAGTATTAAATGGAAATTTTCTACATTTGTTAAGCATATGTTTGGGTTTGTTTGTTCTAATTTCCTGCCAAGGAGTTTATCATATAACTTATTTGTTTGCAGTTAAAAGCATTCTCTAGAGTCTCCTTGCTCCTTTATCTGTTTAAAACTTTCATTTAAAGGCTCACTGCTG
Organism: Protopterus annectens; assembly: GCF_019279795.1. Classification (NCBI taxonomy): domain Eukaryota; kingdom Metazoa; phylum Chordata; order Ceratodontiformes; family Protopteridae; genus Protopterus; species Protopterus annectens. The sequence goes on from NC_056743.1 coordinate 965,285,367, forward strand.
CTTTTCTGCTGTGGTAAACATTTCTGCAGTTTTTTTCTACCTAAGTAGTGTGGGTAGTTGTAGCATTGTCCATATTCAGCCTTGTGTTTTGGGCCTAGTTGTTTGTTTGTTGAGGCTGTGTGTCTGAGCACATGTTCCAGGCCATCTTAATTTAGCCAAAGCCATTCTTGCATTTCAGTGAGAAGGAAGTGTTTATGGTTATTGGCTGATTAAAGTTTCCTGCACTACGGCTTTGGTTCTTTCAAGCTTTTTTTTAAAGTTGTTTCAGGTTTCAACTTTCTGTTACATAAGAAGTTAACTTGTGAGTGTCTCTGCCATTTCACACTAAACTAATCAGAGGAAGGGCACTGAGAAAACTCTGATCTGTGATATATAACATTATGTATCCTTTTTTTTTGCTTATTTTTATGAGTTATTTATAGTACTTGTATTGTCTGCTGCATACTTTTCTAGCTAGTTTCACTGTGTGTGAGGTATTAACTGGAAATTTCTACATTTATTAAGCATTTGTCTGGATTTGTCTGTTCTGATTTTTGTTCCCCACTTTCCCTCCATATTGTTATCCTGTTCTTATACTTGGTGGCTTTGCAGTTGCCCACCCCTACTGCATATTTGATCTGGGACACTCCTCCCAGTCTAGTGTCATTACCTCTTTCTACCTAATACAGGGAGAACATTTGAGTAGGACAACCCACTTAGTTTCTTAACCTTGAATTATCTTCTGCTCTTCCTTTTTCCCTTTCCACTTTACAAAAAAAATTCTAAGCTTGTTTCCTGCCTTTCCTGTAAGTAGTCTAGTCCAGATACAGATTTGCTGTATCCAGGACTGTTTGTAAGTTTCTGAACTTTAAACTATTAAACTATTCCTGACACCTTAAAGTCTGCTCTTCAAATTTTCCCTTAGAACTAGCCATTTTTTTTAGATTTAGCAATTAAATCTGTTTCTTTGAGCTCAGCACTTGTTCAGAACTTGTTGTAAGCACTAAATAAGGTACAAATTACTACAGCACTCAACTTTCCTCACTTGTCTACAGGAAAACAGTGTTTAGTATTTAATAAATAAGCACCTATCCAGGCATGTCTAAAGGTCCATTCCCGGTGTTTTCTCCTGTCTACCTGATGAATCTGGGTATCTTGAGGCAATGCAGCAATTGCCTCATGTACACAGGCAACAGTCTCTTCTTACCACCCAACACTACAACTTGTGAGAGATGCACTTATATAGCCAAACTGGAAGCAAAGCTCTCTTCACCCAAGACTGGACTTGGCAGTCAAGAGGAGAAGGTAAACACTTGCACCACACCACACTCATCACATAGTCCCTCAAAACCTACATCAACAAAACACACACATAGAAACACAAAACACACACCTACATTCACAGAGGCTCTCAATAAAAATCTGCCCAAGCAACAGGGACCACCAAAGCAAAAACACAAGCAATCTCCACCCCTCCCAACACAACCCAAATGACACATACCCACAAACTCAGTGTGCCACTGAACCACAGTCCATAAGGCATAACAACGTACCCAATATTCTAGTCATAGGTGACCCTATAGTCAGGCACACTGATGTTCCATTAACCAGGCTAAACAAGGAGAAAGTTACTGTCAGCTGCCTGTCGGGTGCCAGGATCCACCACATAAAGCACGCACTCAGGTAACTCCACAACAAGTACAAATATGACTCTGTCATTGTTCATGTTGGTGTGAATGACCTGAGACATACCTCCCTGGACTACATGAAAAGAGACATGCAGGAGCTGTTCGATCTTGTACCCAGACAGGTATGACCTGCCATCACCCAGAATGCTACCACAGTACAAGGACAAAATGATTGACTTAGTTCATAGGTAGGTACTAGGCTATTGGCCCTCGGGCCTATATAAGCCTAGCCAAAAAGGCACCCTGGCTTTCACCACCCAAAAAAATTATTTTCCTGTACCCCTGTCAAGCAGAGCCACAGAAGTGATCCCCGGGATGAATTTCCTATTTCCCATCTAATCAAGATTTTTCTTGAAGAGTGCTAATGAGGAGCGCTGTTTGACATAGATAGGTAGTCTGTTCCAGAGTATGGGAAGTCTCTGGGACAGAAATCTATCCCTCCAGCATGTTCTGTTTATTGTGGTGACAAGGTTTAGCTAAGCTTTTGGTGTCATTCTAAGGGGATCCAGTATCTGTCTGCCTGGGATGACATGATCGACAGACCACGATGCTTTGTCAGAGATGGCCTGCACCTGACACCCTTGGAATTCCGGATATGGCTAAGGCTCTTGCCACCCCTATAGTGTCTTTTTTAGGCAAGGTTCAAATGACAAATTCACCACCATAACAAGTACAAGCAAGCAAAATCTGAGGGTAATGGTACTCAGTGCTAGAATTCTAAACCTCAAAATGCACTCACTCAAGGCACTCCTTAAAATGGAGAACATCGACATCTGTGCAGTGACAGAGACCTGGTTCAGGGCAACAGAGAGCACCCCTGCATTACCAGGCTATAATTCATACCACACCTTTCGGCCACCTAACCTGGACTGAAACACTAAAGGCGGAAGCATGTCCATATTTATTAAGGATATCCACACCTCCAGGCTAGTTGTTCAGTATAATGCATCTGAGGTTATTCAAGTGCAACTAACTCTGGGCAAGACCGCAGTCCAAATTGTAGCTTGCTACAGATCCCCCACCATGCCCCAGGATTCCCACTCCTCATTTCTTGATACACTGGAAAATATTTGGGTACAACCTAACACCCTAATAATGGGTGATTTCAACTACCTCACAGTTAACTGGGAAAACTACTCATGTACCAATTTGTTTGCTCAATGTTTTCTGGAATTCATAAATTCCAGTGCCTTGGGTCAACTTATCCACACCCCCACCAGGGGCAGCAATGTCCTAGACCTGGTCATTACCAACATGGGCGACCACACCAGAGGTAAATTCCTCATTGGTCAGATCCGACCACAAGCTAATCACCCTAGACATCCACATCTCGCCCCCACCCCCCATTAGGGAAACCACTGTAAAAAATTTCTCCAAAGCCAACTTCACACTTCTTAAGACAGAAGTAGCAAACTTCATGACACCCATGCCAACGTACAAGAGGTACGATTGTTGAATCCTACACAAATGCACTTTATAAGCACTTACATGAGTGCATGGATTGTGCAATCCCTAACAGAACCAAGATGCTATCCTCCAAAAAAAGGAAGCCAATCTGGTGGTCCCCTGCCATAAACAAACTTTATAACAGAAGAAAGAAACTTTTGCAAAAAAGAGCAAAATCCCATGATTGGAGGAACTCCCTGGTCAGCCTCAGTAAGAAGCTGAGATCCCTCATAAAATCCTCCAAAGCTAGTTACAAAAACAAAATCACCACTGACTCTAAAGACAACCATGAAGCATTCTATAGCTATGTCAAGAATATCAATAGCAATACTCAGACCTGCTCTGAGTTACAGCACAATGGCACTAAATATACAGAACCAACTGATATTGCCAACATCCCAGCCGATAGGTTCAGTGCTAACTTTACCCCCCTCTCACCCCCTAAAGGGGCCATCTCTATACCGGCAGAATCCAAATTTCCTGTAATCATGGCTGCACAGGTACAAAACACACTCTCCAAAGCAAAGAACACAGCATCCATGTGACCTAACAACATTCCAGGCTGCGTTCTAGACAAACTATAGAATAAACTGGCACCCCACCTAAGTACCATGTCCAATCATAGCCTCACCTTAGGCTTTGTGCCCACTGAATTGCACACAGTGATGGTTATTCCACTCCACAAAGGGGGAGCCACCATGGACCCTAGGAACTATCGCCCCATTAGCCTGATGAGCCTGGTCTGCAAGGCTATGAAATATATCATCATGGAACTTATAAACAATGACATTGGTAATCTCCAAACTCTGGATGCCACCCAGTTCGGGTTTGTAAAAGGCAGATCATGTCTCCTAAACCTGATAGACTTCTTTGAAGTGGTCACCAAAGCGGTAGATGAAGGTAAGGTGGTTCACTCAGCCTATCTAGAGCTCGACAAGGCTTTTGACACCATCTCCCACTCTAGAATTATAGATAAACTCACTAAACTAAGTATAAATTCCTATGTCACATGATGGGTTGCCAACTGGCTCACTGTCAGAACCCACACTATGAAAGTAGCAGACTCAAAATCCAACTTCAGATCAGTGACAAGTGGAGTACCACAGGGTTCAGTCCTGGGTCCTCTCCTGTTTGGTAGCTACTTCTCTGAAGTACAGGCTAACACAGAAGGTCTTTGGCTAACAAAGTTTGCAGATGACTGCAAACTAGGAGCCATAATCAAAACTCCTAACAATGAGGACATCCTACAAAAGGGCCTCACTGAGACAGATGCCTGGTGTAAAAGCCATGGCCTCAAGCTCAATGCCAATGAGTGCATTATCATCCCTTTTGGTAAAAACTCTGTACCCATGAACTACCACATAAGCAGTAGTCTACTTAACACTGAAACTGTGATAAGAGACCTTGGGACACAGGTGAACAGTAGTCTCTCCTTTGATAATCAAATTGCCACAATAGTCAGGAAATCCTTCTACATGGCACACCTCATCACAAAAGGTTTCTCATCCAGGAAGAAAGAAATCATTGTTCTCCTCTACTCGTCACTCATTAGACCCATTATAGAATACAGCGCGTCTTTTGGTATGTACCTCACAAGACATCTACAACAACTGGAAAGGTTGCAGAAATACTTCACAAAGAGGATTACCGGCCTCAAACAGATGCCCTATGCAGACCATCTCAAAAAACTCCAGCTTTACACCATCGCATATTGCTTACTCAGAGGTGATCTCTGCCTAACATACAAAGCTATGTCAAACCCAGAGCTGTTGGACATGCACCACTTAATGAAATCCCAGTCCCTCTGAGCTACACTCTCTCTAGGGACCTAAACCTTGTCACCACAATAAACAGAACATGCTGGAGGGATAGATTCCTGTCCCAGAGACTTCCCATACTCTGGAACAAACTACCTATCTATATCAAACAAAGCTCCTCATTAGCACTCTTCAAGAAAAATCTTGATGATTAGATGATAGGAAGTTCACACCGGGATCACTTCTGTGGCTCTGCTCAACAGGGGCACAGGAAAATAATTTTCTTGGGTGGAGAAAGCCAGGGTACTTTTTGGCTAGGCTTATATAGGCCCTAGGGACAATAGCCTAGCACCTACCTATGAATCTATGAAAGTTAGATCACTGTTCCCATATATTCCCGGATCCTGAACAATTGGGTTGACTGTTAGAGTGTATTATCAATGTAGCAGTTTCCCTGGTTAGTCAACTTCTCAAAGAATACAATAATGCATTTTTTCCATTCATCTTTAGACCATGATTCTGGTACCAGTTATTTGTTTGGCATAAGCCTTTCTGCAGGAAGGCTAAGTATTTTTGGAATTTGATAACTACACCTACTTGCAGTCTTCTGCAGACCTGGTCAGCCAGACCCCATTAGAATCAGCTTTAACTTTTGAAGAGTAAATCTGAAACAGGAGAGGCCATACTACCAAGCCCTGAGGGGCTCCACAAATGACTGATATTTCAGTGGAGGTAGCGTCACCTGTTTTGGTCTCCTGCATCCTATCTGTGACCCCGTTGGTGATCCAGTATTTGATATAGGGCCTTACTATGGCAGAGTGGGAGACTGTGTTAAAAGCTGTAGCCAGGTTTTGGTAGGTAGTGTGTACCTTTTTATCTTCATCCATAGCTTTGGTGACCTTTTCAAAAAAGTCAGCCATGCTGAGAAAGCAGGATCTGCCTTTGAGGAATCCAGTGTTTGGAGGTTCCTATACCCTTATTGATTAATTCTGTGATATGAGGCTGGTCAGACTTATAGGCCTTTAATATACAGGGTCCATGAGGGTCTTTCTTTATGTAGAGGAGTGACTGTTGCTATTCTTCATTCAGCTTTTTCAGTTTTAAAAACTGTAATCTTCACAAGAAATGTGACAACTGCTATATCCACAAGGTAAAATGTATTGTTATTTGCTTGAGTCTAATTCTTGGTGAACTTGAGGATTTATTAGCAGTTTCTGACATCAAAAGGATAACTGTAGTTGGAAAGTAGTTTCTGAATTAGAAAGCCTTACAGTGAAGCATAAAATGTTAGATTTAAGAGTTCCGTATCAGAGTAATCTTTTCTGAATCCTGGAGAATGTTACTTTTAAGGATGCAGAAGAGCTATGGCCTGTATATGAAGCATGAAAACATTCATAAAATATTCAGATGAATAGTTTTCTAAGATATAAGATATGATATGGCTCAGTGTTTCCTGTAGGTCGCAAAGGATCATAACTGTTAATTGTTTTAGGTTAAATATTTATCAGAGCCATATTTTTGTTATTTATTTATTCATTAATTGGGTAGATGAAAGATGCAGTTCAAATGATAAGGATACATAATACATGCACATTACGACAGAGTCAAACAGAGTTAAACATCTGGAAATTGTACAATTATAGCAGAAGACATGAAAACAGCAAAAGCAGATTATCTTAGCTCCACAGAATGTTTATAGAGACAGTTTACCTGTAAATACACATGCAGAATGATATAAACTAGAACAAGTAATTCAGAGGAAATAAGAAAATATTGTCATGCAAACAATACAAGTTCTTAAATGGCATTCCTGAGGAAGACTAGCTGACAGAAACAGTTTGAAGATTATGGATATGTAAGAGTTAGGAGACGTGTGACATTTAGATAACATAACCTGAAAGGGGGGGCATGAATATAGAGGTGAAAATAGGTTAAAAGACATGGGATACTGAAAGCAATAAAAAAGTGTAAATGGTGGAAGGATGACTAGGAGTTAAAAAGATAAGTAAAAATAGATGGCCGCCAAGGCTGAGTGTAGAATCCAATTTAATTAAGAAATAAAAACTGATAAGGGCTTTCATGGCAGACCAGCTTCTTCAGACCATAACACAAAAATAAAATTTTAAACATTTAAATAGAACAAATCAGCCAATCAAAAACGGAATACAAAATGACATGATAACAATTAATGATGCAGACATCACCAAACATAACTTATCAGAGATACTTCAGGTGCAGCTAACAGTGGGTAAGACAGCAATTCAGGTCATAACCTGCTATAGGTCCCCAACCATGTCCCAAGACTCACACTCCACGTTCCTAAGTACCCTGGAGAATATTAGGGTCCAACCTAACACTCTCATGCTGGGCGACTTCAACTACCCCTCCATTAACTGGGAAAACTACTCATGTACCAATACACTTTCCCAACGTTTTCTGGAATTCATTAATTATAATGCCCTGGACCAGCTCATTATTACCCCCACTAGAGTCAGCAACATCCTTGACCTGGTCATTACTAACATGAGCAACCATTGCACTACACCAATAGTGAACTCCTCCCTGGTTGGATCCAACCACAAACTAATCACCTTGTAAATCCACATCCCTCCCACCCCCCTGCAAAGGTAACTACCATGAAAAACTTCTCCAAAGCTAACTTTGGGCTCCTAAAAACAGAGGTGGCTAACTTCACGGCACCCATGCAAATGGAGAATAGTTGCATGACTGCCGAATCATACACCAATGCATTGTACGAACACGTAGGCAAATGCATGGAACTCACCATACCCAATAGAACCAAGACGTTCTCCTCCAAAAAAAGGAAGCCAATCTGGTGGTCCCCTGCCATAAATAAACTCTACAACAGAAGGAGGAAACTGATGCAGAATAAGGTGAAGTTCCAAGACTGGAAAAACTCACTTATCAGCCTCAACAAAAATTTGAGATCCCTCTTAAAATCCTCTAAAGCTAGCTATGAAAACAGAATTGCAGCAGATAGTAAAGACAGCCACAAGGCCTTCTATATTATATAAAGAATCTCCACGGCAATACTCAAATTTGCTCTGAGCTGCTGCACAATGGTACCTCCTATACCGAGCCAACAGATATTGCCAATATACTGGCCGACAGATTCAGTGCCAGACTTACTCCTCCCCCCCAAAGGACCAATCACAATACCAGTAGATTGCCAGGCACTCAGCATTACTGCTGCACAGGTTAAAACAGCACTGTCCAAGGCCAAGAATACAGCTTATATGGGACCAGACAATATCCTTGGCTGTGTTCTACATGAACTACAGAGTGAACAGACACCTCTCCTGTGTGCCCTGTTCAGTCACAGCCTCACCTCAGGCTTTGTCCCTACCAAATGGCGCATTGCTACAGTCATCCCTCTCCACAAAGGAGGAGTGACTACGGACCCTGAAAACTATTACCCCATTAGAGTGATGACTCTGATATGCAAAGCTATGGAATGCATCATCATGGACCTAATAAACAAGGATATAGGGAATCTCCAAACTCTGGATCCCACACAGTTTGGTTTTGTGAAAGGTAGATCATGCATGCTCAACTTGGTCGACTTCTTTGAGTCAGTCACCAGAGCTGTGGATGAAGGCAAGGTGGTTCATACAGCCTACCTTGATCTGGCCAAGGCCTTTGATACCATTCCCCACACAGGAATCATAGAAAAACTCACTAAGCTAGGCATCAACCCCTATATCATTAGGTGGATTGCAGACTGGCTCACAGACAGAACCCACAGTGTGAAAGTAGCTGACTCCAAGTCATACTGTTGACTAGTCATGAGTGTAGTCCCACAGGGTTCGGTCCTGGATCCTCTCCTGTTTGGTATCTACTTCTCTTAAGTCCAGGCCAACACAAAGGGACTCTGGCTGACAAAGTTCGCAGATGATTACAAGTTTGGTGAGCTATTATTAACTCACCAAGTGATGTTGACATCCTATAGAATGGCCTCACTGAGACCAACGACTGGCATCAGAACCATGGCCTTAAGCTCAATGCCAAAAAATGTCATCATCCCCTTTGGGAAAAACCCAGTTCCCATGAATTACCACATCAATGGTAGTCCACTGAACACAGAAAGCATTATAAGAGATCTGGGAACACAGGTTGACGGCAGCCTCTCTTTTGATCACCACATTTCCACTGTGGTCAGAAAGTCCTTCTATGTTGCACATCTCATTACTAAGGGTTTTGCATCCAGGAAGAAAGAAGTCATTGTCTCCCTCTACTCTTCCCTAATTAGGCCAAGCATCGAGTACAATACCCCATTTGGCATGTACATCACTAGACACCTGCAACAACTGCAGAGGCCACAAAAGTACCTCACAAAGAGGATCCTATGCCTTAAACACTTGTCCTATATGAACAGACTCAAAAAACTACAACTATTTTCTGTCTCATATCGCCTGCTTAGAGGCGATCTCTGCTTGACTTACAAAGCCATGTCTGACCCAGCTCTGTTAAAAATGCTACATCTAAAGAAATACCAATCCCTCTGCACCACACGCTCCAGAGACCTCAACTCATCACCATAATCAACAGAACGTACTGGAGGGACAGGTTCATAACCCAGAGACTGCCCATGCTATGGAATAGACTTCCCATACATGTCAAGCAGAGCACCTCGCTGACCCTCTTCAAGAGAAATCTCGATGAGTGGATGGGAAATAGAAAATTCACCCCGGGGATAACTCCAGTGGCTCTACTCGACAGAAGCACTGTGAACTAAGGTCGGGTGGTATGATGCCAGGGTACTCTTATGGGCTAGGCTTGTAAAGGCCCCAGGGCCATTAGCCTAGTACACAGCTATGAGCCTATGAACAATGCTGATGAACACATTCATGGTATTGCTGTTAACATTCTGTGAAATCTAAACACACTATCCGCTCATACATGGGCCACCTCACCCATATATTTGTTGTGTTCCTGGTGAGAGAGAAAATGTGAGCATTACTTGACTGATACTGAACATTTAGTGCTATAGACCACTGGATTTGAACCCAGGACTGCGTGTGGCAAAACATACTGCATACAAAGCATTTAACAGTCTGAGCTACCGAGTCACTGCTGACTGTTGAGTGACTGATACTTGCCTGGAGATTACCTGGAACTTTATTATGAATTGAGCAATACAAGTTACAAGACATTCGTCTGGCACTCTAGTACTATTACAGTGTTATATTAGACTTCAGTGACAGTAGAACACACATGCATGGAATACAACCATACTCCATATATGAAAAAAACTGTATTTTAGAATCAACAATGTTAATGAACACATTTTCTTGTTATTTGTTTGAAATATCTATGAAATCCACACACTATCTGCCCATGGACTGGGCTATGTCACTCATATACCTTTGTTACCTGCTGTCTGAGGAAGAGAGAACCTTATGTGACCAATATTGGCCTGGAATCATCCTTGGACACTACTATGGGTTGAGCAATACAGTTTGTAGACCATTGGGTTTGCTGGCTACAGCTATTAGTGTCACACTTGACTAAAGCAACCTTATCATAGACAACCAATGCATATAGCTCTACTGCAATGGTTTTGCCAATACACAATCTTGCTGAACAACATTTTGCTTACTGTTATTGGTATTGCTAATGCTTTATTGATATGCAGTTCTTATTGTTCATTTATTGCACTACAGCTCTCCAGCTCTAATTACCCATTTATTGCACAACAGTTCTACATGCCCATTTATTGCAGTACAGTTTTCTTGTCTATACTTTATTGCAGTAAATGCTTTACCCTTTCTTGCTTATTGCACTACAGTTGGCAAACTAAATACATACTTACAATGCTTACGGTGCAACCTGGCCAGTTGCCTAGGATGGGACTTGACATTGCAAGCCTTCTCATCTGCAGCTGTTAGGAGAGAAGCACACCATTATGCGTACCTGTTTTGCAGACCTTCAGCTTACATATTGGTTAGACAGAGGAAGACATACTTACTTACTTGTGGAGCATTCTCAGCTTGAGCTTCCTGTACCCATGTGTCCAGGGTTGCCCTCTTCCTCCTTTTCAGGTCTTCATGGTGGTAACAACACTGCTGAGCTGTATGGGGGATACCAGTAACACTGGTGAGATCCCTAGCCAAATGGTCCCAGGCCTCTGCCTTGCACTCTGGGTCCTGGAATACACCCTGCATCAGCCAGGGTTCATGGTTTGTAGTAAGGAGCCCAACCCCAACCCTGGGCACCAGAATGCTCCATCTCTGTGCCCGAAAGTGCACACCTTCACCAACACTGCCAGCCATACAAACATGTGAATGAACTCCAATGACTGTTGCAGAATTCCTGCCTATTGGGTTTAATATAGGCTTTTCCCACCCTTACACGTCATTCAGCAACATTCAAAAAAGTGTTGCATCACTTAGCAGTGTACAAACCAGCTAAGTGAAGCCAAGCAGCACAAAGGCTGACAGAACCATGGTTTTAGTGAGGCTTAGCACCGCACAAACATTGGTAGCCATTAGCATGTTTATGCACTACTTAACATGATTGAGCAGTGCTTAGCAGACTGCAGCAGTGCCAAAATTCACAATATTGTAATAAAATTACAGAAAAATAATACATTCATTTACAGACATATTCTGCCTGTTATGGACTCAAACCCAGGACCTATTACACATAAGACCATAACTCTACCCATGGAGCTAGTTGTATGTTATAAAAACTAACATACCTTCACATATACTACTAGGCTACCTGTTAGCATTGCTGAGCACCACACTGCGCCACGCAAACAATCTTGTATATCCCTGTAAGTAAATAATTACATCCAGTTTCATTTTTTAGATGGGGTAGCAGCTACACCTCTCCCTACACGGATTCAAAATCTATGTTCCTTGGCTGTCCCTTGGCAGCTTGCCATCATTAATATGCATGGACTGCTGCTGATTGGGAACCGTGGCAGTGTACATGGATACATTTCATGTAGACTATACACTTTGCCTACACAGATTTTATTAAATCCTGGGCTCTGTCTTTTCACGGAAGATTTGTTTGAGATCTGTCCACAGCATCTAGCAAAACACAAACCAAAAAAAGCTGCCCACTTCTTTTTTTTAATTTGGTTTTAAAACAATAAATAAATAGTTATTTGTTTGTTTTATAATTGTTTTGCTTAAGTCCACAGCTGATCAATACAGCAAACTTGTACATATCAACAACAATAATATTTTTCAAGCAAGTCTTTAAGTTTAAGCCAAGATTTATATGAATGTGTAATATTAGAAGTTCTCATCTTTATAGTATGCAATTCATTACTGCAAACAATTTTTGCCATACTAATAAATTCAGCACTAGAAGTGGTAACTTTACTTTTCCTGTTTTTAGTAATTACTTTTCTGGCTTTGGCAAGAACGGACCAAAGAAGAGGCACCTGGGTTTTTGGAATTATCTCAGGAATTGGAGCATTACATAAAACTAAAGATTTAGAAATATTACATTTATCTGACCATAGAGCTTGAATGAAGTTATTAATTTCTTTAAAAAAATGGGGAGATGACATCACATTCTTATACCATATGCATTCAATCAGCTATTATTTCAGAATCACATCTCTAGCATTTAATTCTATTTGATTTATGCATACTTGTAATTTCGTTAGGTATGACAAAAGCTCTGTGTAAGAATTCCCAAGTAAAACTTTCCAATATAATGATGATGTGGTTTTATCTGTATATTTTAATATTATTTTCTTGTATTCTTCAGATATTTCTTCATTAATTTTTGAAGAATAACTCCAATATGAATTGCCTAAATATGTGAAATCTAACTTAAGAGTTTTATAAATTTGTGACAAATGTGATTTATTTTTCATTGCATTATTATTGATATTTATTAAGAATTCACAAAGTTTATAAATATTTGTAAAATTAACCTGCTCTCAGAATCTTGATTGTATTTGAACCTTAAATTTTCGACAATATATATATATATATATATATATATATATATATATATATATATATTAGTACCATGTAAGAAGTGATCCCAACAAAATGTTACTTTATTGTTTTCAGTACTAGCATTTTGTTGCAGTCATTTGTACATGCAATTGAAAACATAAAACATATTAAGTCTTTAATACAATGGTTAGAATATGTGAACTTTTGGAAAGAGGAAATGAGGTTATTTAAATAGGGAATTTGAGAAGAGGGTGTAGTTCCATTTAGGCAAAAATCTTTTAATAACCAGATAAAACTATTAGGGTCTATTTGTTTATGATTGTCATGGTATATTTATTATTTATTAATAATATTTCTTGATGTATTTGTTTCCATTTTGAGTCATAAGCTGAATTTATCCACAATGCTATAACTTTTACAATTGCTGGAGTAGCATACAGCTGAATAACAGGGAATCCTATTCCACCATTATCCCAACCTTTTCTGTGCCATTCAAAGGAAACTCTTGGTTTATTAGGATGCCAAAAAAAAAAAAAATCAGTGGAATATTACTTATCTTCTTCATCAATTTTTTTGGGGGGATAGTCATAAAGATTGTAAGACAAACAATATTTTAGGGAGAATTACTATCTTAATAAATATTAATAATTTTCCATGGTAAAGAAGAATTTGTTCTAGTTTGTGACTAAACTTAAAATTTTATCAACAACCTGTTGAAAGTTTGTATAATTTCTTTACTATTAGATATAATAGTTATACCAAAGTAGTTCATTTGATTGTTATTAAAATTGAATTTATAATATTTTTGTATAAATTGTTTATTTTTTTATTAATTAATATTGCACTCATTTTATTATGATGAAATATTGTTTGAGATTTCTTCAAACCAACTCATATAGCTCATTATGTGTTCTAATGAGTTTTCTATATTTCCTACTATTTGTAAAATATCAGCAAAGAGTTGAATCTTTAGTTCAAAATCTTTTTTTATTATGATACCATTAATGTTCTAATTGGATCTAATACCATTAGCAAAGGGTTCTATAGTTAGTGCAAAAAAGTAAAAGTGATAATGGACAGCCTTGTTTTGTGCCTTTTTGTAATTTAAAGACAGAAAGAAAAGAACCTAGTTTAACATAAGCACAAGTTATTGTATAACTTAGACATTAATGCAATTAGCTCAGGTGAAAAAATATACACTAAGTGTTTTAAATAAGTATGACCAATTAACTGAGTCAAACACCTTATCTGAACTGAAACTAATGATAGAAAGTTATTTTTATTTTATTAGCATAGTCTATTAATGTATGTATTCTTATTATGTTATTTTGTACTTCTCTATTTAAAATAAGCCCAATATGATTGTTGTTAATTAGTTTAAGTTTAATTAGATTAATTATGTTATCTAAAATGGATATGAATATCTTATAGTCTGCACTTAAATGTGAAATGGGTCTGTATGATGGGAACTTTGTAGGATCCGTATGTTGTTTTAAAATAGGGGATATAATGGGGTATTTCCATGATGGGGGACTTCAGTAGTTGTTTTTATTTCTCTATGGATGCTATCTAATATTTAACAGCATCATCCAGTAATATTTTATATAACTCTGATATAAGACCATCTAAGCCTGGCACCTTATTATATTAACTTTTTTTATTTGATCTTTTATTTCTGTTAAAGTGAATGGTCTACCAGATTTTATTTGTTCACTTATTTTATTATTTATATTTTCCCTTAGAAAAGTTTCAACTATATCATCATTATCTAGATTATTTGTATTATTATTCATATTTTCATAAAATATTTTAAAGCTGTCAGGAATACCTTTAATATCTGTTCTTCCTTTTTTACTAATTATATGTGTTACAATGTCTTTAATATGACTTTGTTCATTTTCTTTCATCGAAGAGCAAGTTTATGCAAGCTTAAAGGGTTTACTGAATACACCTGAAGTTTAAGATTTTCCACGTTTATTGAAACTGTATGATTTAGAATTTCACCATATTTGTATTTAAGTTTTTAAATTTAGACTGACTGATAGTGTCATTTGGTTTTAGATTTAACTTTAGTGCGTCTGTTTTTGGCCTGTGGTGTATTCAACTATTTGTCCCATTCTCTTGTTTTGCTAATATCCTACCTTGTAACTCTTCCATTTAAGTAAGCCTTCAGTGAATCCCACAGGACAATGTCAGATACTTCACCACTCATGTTTATTTCTTGGAAATTTTTAATCTCTTTAACATACCAATCCTTGAATCCTTTTATTTTAACAGTGTATAATGGTAATCTCCTGTGATGTATTAAATGGTCAGTTTTTAAAATCATATTAAAAATTATAGCATTATGGTCAGATAATGGACATGAAACTTCTCTGATATGTGATAACAGATTGTTTGAGACACAATTTTTATCACTATATGTTTGTGTTCCATATCTATATGAATAATGGGTAAATTGAAGTGAGTTTGTTTTCCTTAGCTCATATATATCCTTTAAATTCATTAGATTTACAGAATTCAATTAAGTGTTTGGTTGAAGATGTGATTCTCAGCTTTCTATTTGAGTGGAATCTTTGTCTGATAAAATGCAATTAAAATTATCAGTCATTATGACTTTACCTTTCATGTAATTGGCTTTAGTGTCTAAGTAATTTTTTGCATTTTTATCTCCAACCCCTGGAATTCAGTAAGAGTTCGCCAATGTATATAGTTTTCTGTTCCACTCAATTATAACAGTGCTTAACATACCATTTTTATGAACATAGGTATCTTTTACTTTAGGCATTACTGGTGAGTTCTTCCATAAAATGGGGGTACCTATTCTTTTAGCTCAAAAGCCAGAACCTGCTAAAACCAAATAACTATTTAATGAAAGTTTATTTACATCTTTAAGTAAATGTGTTTCCTGTAGAAATACTGTTTGAGCTTTATGTAATTGCAATTATTTGAACAGACTCCTCTGCATTTAAAACCAGACATTTGCATAAGAGAGAAAAAACATATGTATAATGAAATCGCATTTATGTACAGAACTTATTATAAACTTTATATATAACAATATGAAATCTTCAGCTATGGACAACACTTTTGAAACAAATAAAAAATTATCTAAGGAAATAACCATAAAACATTCTACCATGGAATAATGTGTTCCTAGTTTGTTGAAAAAGATGAAAAAACTACCTCTCAAACTCTCCATTAGACTAACAAAGCTTAGCTCATGCTTCTGCTTCATATTAATGTGTCTCATTTTTTAGTATGCATCATCTTAAAAAAGCCTGTCAGTGAGTTATTATGAATAAGAAAAGTTGAACAGGTGTTCAAAATCTTGATTATAAGTTGACCAAACTGAATAGCTCTACAATCATCCTTCCCTGTACATCACATTATTTCCCTGGTCTACTATAGGGAAGAAGTCAGTTGTTATTTTCATAATTATTAATGTATAGGCCAGGTGATTTTATATTTCATCTATTTTATTTACTATGTGTAAAGTTGTTCAAATGATCATAAGTTCATAGATTAGTACCAGGCTAACTGTCCTTGTGGGCCATTCCAAGCCCAGTGAATTATCTCATGTAAAAATCAAACCCTGCACTTAGTGTCTAGAAGGTGAACACTTTAACCACTATGCCAGCCTCCCACCCTTGTAGACATATTTATATTCTTTCACTAGATACATATTTACTTATTCTGATCTCTTTCTGTTTCTGTTTGTATACTATGTCTTGTACTATTACTATATTCCTAGGTTTTATATTTTAGCTATAATCCTAGTGTACGGTATCATATAAAAGAAAATTTATATTTACCCTTGTATATTTGATACTCTTTAATCTAATACTACTGTTAGAATAAGTTCTATTTTTCCTTAAATGTTATGTCTAATAGTAATCGAACAAACATCTGAATAAATCTTCCCTCTTAAGATTCAAACTTTCCATAGTAAATTGTTCTGAGATATTAAGTCTTGTTATCATTAAAGAGAGACAATAACAGGGAAACACAATCCTAATTTTTTATCAGAACTGTCATTCTATAGGCTAGTATATCAACTATTTTTTGGTATACTGCAAGCATTCAGAACTTTTTAATAACTGACAGTGCTTTAGAATGCAACTCACTGTATTTTGCTTATTATCTAATTTGTAGTCATTGACATCTTAGCATATGATTCAAAATATTATGACTATTTACTTTTAGAAAGGAAGAAGTAACCTAGACACCTTTTAGAATTTTCAGAACTCCTGCAGCATCACAAAAGTGCTCATGATTCTAATTAAGCTGCTTCAAGCTGGTCTTCATAACAACAGCTTGCAAGTGAACAGTTTATCAGCTACAATTCATACAAAAACATTCACAAATGAACCCAAGCCACCTCTACATTATGCATCAATCCATAAAACCCTTCCAAACCACTAAAAAACAATAAAAACATTTCAATGTATGTTCAGCACTAAAAAGCTTTTCTATTTAAAGAAATAACATTTAATGATTCAGTAAGCACTATTTGTATGAGATGTTTACTATAAAGCAGACTGTCATTTTTTAAAGGAGACATAGAATATAAACTTGCATTAAAAGAAAGACAGTTATGTGTGATCCAGGTTTAACTTGTAAAAGTGAGTGTTATGCCAATTATTTGATAACATTCCAATAACTTTTATGTATGTAAGAAACTAAATTTTCTATACTTTGTTTATAACATAGCATAACATTCCTGGGTACTATCAGTAGCAAATATTCAGAACTATGTAATAACTGACAGTGGTTCAGAATGCAATTTACTGTCTTTTAATTATCTAACTTATATTCTTTGATTTTCTTAGCATATGATTTAAATTGTTATGATCATTTACTTTTAGACAGGAAGAAGTAACCTGGACAATTCTTAGATTTTCCCCACAGCATCACAAAAGTGCTCATGACTCTAAGTTGTTTCAAGCTGGGTTTCATGATAAGTGCTTGAAAATGAACAGTCCATCAGTTACAATTCACAAAAAAATGCTTTCACGTGGATCCAAGCCACCTCCACACCACACCTCAATCCCTCAAACCTCTCCAAACTACCAAAAAAACAAAAAATATATATCTCAAAGTATTCCAACCAATAAAAAGCCATTGCACTCAAAGAAATAACATTTAATGATTCAGCAAGCAATATTTGTATGAGACATAGCATATAAACATGCATTAAAAGAATGGCAGTTATGAGTGATCCAGGTTTAACTTGTAAAAGTGTGAATATTACTGTAATTATTTGATATCATTCTAATAGTAACTTTTATGTATGTAAAAAGCTATATTTTTATACTTTGTTTATAACATAGCACGTCTTTACTGAGTGCTATTGCATGTCAAGTATACTATCAGTAGCAAACTACTGGACCATTTTAAGAGCACACAATGTTACTTAGCATGCCTCTTTAGTGTAATTTGTTGCATTCTGTATTATAATTAATAGTACATTACTCAACTATGCCAATATATGAGAAAGTGTGCCACCTGACATAAGTTTTGTCATAATAATGATTAACTTTTAATAAAACGAATAGTTTAACCTTTTAAACTCTAAATGAAAATAAGTGGCTTTAATTTCATATATAGCTAAAAGAATCAAACTCTAACATTTTAAAAAGGGAAATACTAACTGTTTACAGTAGGGAAAGAAAGAAAGAAATGATTTACCTTGTAAAAAGTTATATTCAGCACCTGTTCATAAATATTCAAGTACTTCTTTAAATTAATAAGAATTTAGAACCATGAAATACATTGATTTTTATTTGTCCTTCATTTTTTTTTACTGTTTTTGTCGTTTATTAAACAACCATCTCTTGTTACATTTCTCGTCAAAGAATTTGTTAGATTCTAGTGCATTTCTTCTGTTTTTTTTTTTCTAGCATTTTATTTTTCTGTCCATTGCATCTTCAAATGTGTTAAAAATCATCTTTCCTTCTGGAAGGTGAATCCTTATTTTTGCCTGAAACAAGATTTGTGCTTTAATATTATTTTTCTTTAAGCTTTTAACAAGTGGCACACATTTTTCTCTTTGACATCACTAATATTGAATAGTCATTGTCAAATCTTATAGCATTTTCTTTAATTTTAACCGGATAATTAGCCCACGCAACTTTTAAGTCTAAATCCTTATCCTGACTTAAGAAAAATCTTACGATCACTGACCTTGGTGAAGGTGGATATTTTAAAGATGAGTTATAAAGTGATCTATATGCCCTTTTGATGCCAAAGGAAAAAGCTTCAGGCAGATTCAAAGTCTTAGGCAGCCAGGTATTCAGAATTTGAATCATACTGTCTCCCTCTTCTTTTCAGGAATCCCATAAATCCTGATATATTCCTTCTAGATCTATTCTCTAAGTCTTCTATTTTTTTCCTGAATAAGTTGTTTTGTTTCAGAAGAAATTCAGTGTTATTCTCATTTTCAAGTAATCGTCTATCAGAATCAGACACTGCCTCTTCTATACTAGAGCTTCGTGATGATTGTTGCTTAAGAGATTCATTAAGCACTTCAGCATATGTTTTACATTCTTCTTTAAAGTTGTCTGTTTTCCTTCCTAATTTATCTGTCTTTACGGATAACTCATTGGTATTATTTAGTATAGCCTGTATGTCATTTTTCATAGTACTCTCCTGCTCACTGGGCTTAGAGTGGGTCATTCTGAGACAATTAGTTATTTCTAGTTTTCTTGATAGGAAAAAACAGTTCGCTGTTAACTGCTTGCCATCTTGGCCATGCCCCCCTCTGCCCACTTCTTAAAAAACAGGAAATCATCTCTCCTTAGAGAGATTTTTTTAAGGGCTGGCTGGTTTAGTCTCACTAGGTTTATGGCATATTTTCAAATTTAGACAGGGCACAGAGGAAACAGTACTGGAATCTAGGTGATTATTTTTTAGATGTGTGGTTTACAAGATGATGTACTGCTTCATTTGATAAATGAGAAGAAAATAACATATGAGTCTGCTTTTTCTAGAGTGGTAGTTGAAAAATGCTTTCCTTCAGAAAGCACTTAAATGCAAGGAGCCTGTGCATTTTTGGCAACTGAGAAGCAAATAGATGAGTAGGATGCAGCTGGAGAAGAAAGGAGGTTTGCAGTGGGGATATGAAAAGAGAAAGCAAAAGAGTTTGAGAAATATGGTAGTGCTATATCAACAAGAAAGAGACTGTTGATAACTGAAGGAAAATAGCATGCTTTGGGATTTTTTTAATGAAGTCTTTGTTTTTCTACATCCTAAATTCAGTCTATAATGCACATTGATAAAGAGATTTTCATTCATGATATTTGAAACTTTTAAGATTACTGCAAAGATTGTGGTGGAGTTTGAAAAGATAATAGATATAAACCTTTGAAAAACCTTTATATACTGAATGACTAGTTTGTAAACCAACAGACATATTTTCTTGAAATTTAGAAATGATACTTCAAAGCTGGGTGTTAAACTATTTGTAAGAGACCTGCAATAATGTTTGTGGCATTTAAAAGTTACAGATGAAAGAGACATATGGGAAGGGTGGGAGGCTTTCATTTTTTTGTGTGTGTGTAAAAGACAAAAAACTGTATCATTTGTGAAGTGTAGCTATTATTAATGAACAGAGAGAACTATAAAGATATAAAGGTACTGGAATCAATGAAAATCATACTTCTATGATGACTTTAAGAATTTGGTTGTTGAGTATTCTAAACAAAAACACTTTCAATGTGAAGAAATATTCATATCAAAAATATGTGATGAAGTACAGAAAACATGGAAAAGGACATTTTTTGTTCATTTGTGAATAGAAGAATATAATGTGTTAAAATTAAAATACAGATGTAATAATATATTATGTTGAAATGTCAATTAAATTAAATTGCTATGATTAACAGTGATTCAAGTAAAAAAAAGGTGAAGGAGATGAAAAGTGAAATTAGTAATGAAGAATAATGGTTTTATCTGAGATAAAAAGTGGAGATATTTTGCAAGAAAACTGATATCAGGTTTTAGAAGCAGAACAAGGTAACAGTGAAATGATTACAGAAATCAGTGATTATGAAAATGCTACAGAGATAATGGTTAAAAGAAGAAAAAAGAAAGAAAACACTAAAAATTAAATAGCAGTTTGCATGTGGTTTCTGTAAATCTTAGCAGTTTAAAAAGTGACTTTATAAGGTTTGTATTACTAAAATAGTGTCAGCAGATAAAGGGAGCTATAACATATTTCACAAACATGATGTTTATTAAGTTGGGAGAAAGGTCTTTGAGGAAAATAAGTAGTAAGGACTTTTGGTAAATAGAATGCTACAGGTGCCAACATTAGTTAATAATAAAGCAATTCAAATGTTGTATGTATACATCTATGTATGTTTAAGGCAGAAAGGGTATTAGTGAAAGACTAATGGCAAGGATATATATGTGAGAAGTGATAATAGGGGAAAGAACAGAAAACATAAGCAGAATGGGGAATGTCAAAACATAGCGGATTGTTATTCGCTCTGGTATTTTGACAGAGTTGAAAATGGTGCATACATGTTTTTTTTCCAGATCATTTATCTATTTGGAGCATGATAGAAAAGAAAGAGACAGTTATAAACATAGGGGTTTTAACTATACTACCAACTATAAAGAAATTAAAGTAATGTGAAGAATTAATGATGTTTGGAAAGATCATGAAAGCATCATGTTGGGTAGAGTTTAAAAAGATATATAAAACAATTATTTATGACATCATGTAACATGATTAATAAAGGAAACATGCTGTTATAAAGATGTATAGGTTCATAGGTTGGTACTAGGCTATTGGCCATAGGGCCTATACAAGCCTAGCCATAACAGTTCCCTGGCTATTTCTTCCCACAGTATTTACTTTCCTGGATCCCTGTCTAGCAGGGTGACTGACGTGCTCCCCGGGGTGAATTTCCTATCTCCCATTCAATCATCAAGGTTCCTTTTGAAGAGGGCCAAAGAGGCACTCTGCTTGACATGTATGGGCAGTCTATTCCAGAGTTTGGGGAGTCTCTGGGTTAGAAACCTATCCCTCCAGCATGTTTTGTTCATTGTGATGACAAGGTTTAGATCCCTGGAGCATTTTTCTCTGAGGGATTGGGATTTCTTTAAGTGTAGCATGTCCAACAGCTTTGGGTTTGACATGGCTTTGTATGTTAAGCAGAGATCGCCTCTGAGTAGACGTTTGTTTCTTGTATAAAGAAACAAGTATATGAGAAGACTGTAAAAGCATGAAAGATATGGTAAGAACATTTTTTTCTCTCTTAAAGGAAAGGGATGAAATGCACTTTATTTCTTGGTTATCTAAAAGTGTTACAATAAGCAAGAATGTTGCAAATGAATTGAACAATAAGAAAGGAAGATTATTAGAGATATGAAAACTGTAAATAAAAATGTTTGTGATATATATGAAGAACTGGAGATAAAGTAAGAAGAATATTTTCAGCAAGCTAAAAATAAATAAGTATGGAGTTTTCAGGAAAAGGTTACACTAGGGCAACTAGACAATATATTAGCAATAATAAATATAAGCTGTGTTCCATGAGAAGTTGGTTTAGATTATATTTTATAAGAACATGAATAGGAAAGGACATACATATTTTAGAATACTTCATGAATGGCTAGAAGTAGAAATAGAAGGAAAATAATTTTTTAGAATACAGATAAAAATGAAGAAAAGGAGGATTTGTAAAATTTGAGATCAATAGCCTTGTGTAACATGAACTATATTATGGGAAAAATCAAAACAGAATAGAACAAGGAATATTAGATATGAATGAAAATGTGTGGTACTGAGGGTAGAGAACTGAAAGAAATAATGGTAATAATTAAAGAAATTGTAGATGGAGTTGTAAAAGAAAAGAGGGATGGGAGAATTGTAACCTGTGACATTTCCAATTATTATAAAAATGTCTATGATAAGCAAACATAGAATGTTTCGGAATGTTGGGAGACACATGTTAACACATTTGCTTTCAAAGGTGTAGGAAAACTCAGAAATACAAGCTTTGTTTCATAGGTGGTTTGGAGTTAAACATCGAAAGAGATAAGTCGAGGGTGTCCGATGAACATTGTAATTGTTTACTGTCTGATGCTCTTGCAGAGAAATTCAAGACTTGCTAGCACAATGGTTAAGGCACACAATTACCAACTGAAAGACCTGGGGTCAAAACCTGGTTGAGGAGCAACTGGGCAGCAGCAGTATTTACTCAGAAGAAAGACCTGGAAATCTATGTTCATAATATGCAACAAGAACTTTATAGGGCTTACCCATAGAGTCACTATGCATCAGTTTCAACTTTAGGGCATCTATCTTATTTAGTTTTATTGTAGAAAAGAATAAGAAAACAATTAGAAGGTTATGGGAATAAGAGCAGGGAGAGAAGGTGCTTATTTGCAATAGCTTATGTGGATGATATGATTTTAATTCGTAAAAATAAGTGTTAAGTAAGGGGATTTATTTTGGAAGTGGAAGGGAATTTGAATAAGATAGCATTTTAACTTAACAAAATTAAATACTAAGGGCTTTATAGAGCAATGTAAGATGGATGGCATACATGTTTAAAGAAGTGGAGATCAAAGCAGTGGGTATTTATATATATATCTGTATATATATATATATATATATATATATATATATATATATATATATATATATATATATATATATATAGATATATATATATATATAGATATGCACACATACACACACACATACACACACACACTAAATAGAAAAAAACATTTGAGTTTTAGACTTCATGTTCTTCAGAAAATGTATGCTAATGCAAAAATCATTTATTCTGACATCTTTCTGTTTAAAGTTGTACATGATTTTGATAATTTCTTGCTGATTCTTTTTCAAAGAGATTTGGAGGTATTATTTTATATCTCTGTCTGATGAGTTATGCATAATAAAGTGGCTATAACTTTTGGGTGGGAGTGGGGATTGTCTGTAGTTGAAAGTAATTTACCTTCTTGTTGTTTGATCAGTTTAAACCATCTAGCTTTACAGGACTAGTGTGCTTTTGCTTGAAATAACTTAGAATACTTGGATGGGTGTGTGTTTGTGTGAAGCAAAACTGAAATAGACAGTTGTGTCTATAATTATTATTTTATTTATTTTTACCACAATCAATCAGCTGAGGTGTGCAACATCAGCAATGGGGCTAATAATTGCTAGGTATAGCAGCTGTGTGTGTGTGTGTGTGTGTGCATGTGTGTGTGTATGTATATAAGAATGGCTGATCTACTGTCAGCAGCAAGTTAAATGGGCACTACGGTGTACATAGTTAACACTGGGACTATAATTCCTGTATACTGAGGCTCCCTGTGTATGACAATGGGTGACCCTGCTGCCATGATAAAGTTAAGAAGCCATTAATCTGGCTTTGCAGGACTCGTATGCATTTGTGTAATGCAGGTAGGAATAATTTACTGTGACCATTTTTGTATCACAATCAGACATATGAGGTGTATCCATCAAATGGTTGTAAGTGATGGGTGCAGACATTGGTAGAGTATAATGATTGTAGTTTCAATGGTCTTAAATCAGGAAACTGAATCCAAAGAACTTGTGTGTATGGGAGTGGGAGCTTATGTTTAATTGTTACATTAAACTTGGATCAATGAATCAATGTTCCTAAAAAGTATAGAGGCATGAAAAAGTCTATGGCACACACACACACACACACACACACACACACACACACACACACACACACACACACACACACACACACACACACACATGCAATGATTGTGAAAGGACACTTAAGCAGCATCTTTTTATGTAAGAACTGCCATATTTGAAAGTTTTTTTCTTTTTAATGGATTTTTAACAGCAAGAAATTAATACAATATGTAATTCATTTGTAGTTTATATTTATAGAAAATATTCCATATTTGAACTGTGGCTTTTCTAGATCATGGGACCAGTCACTGCTGCTGCTGCCATGTTCATTACACAATATTATTGAAAAGTTGTACAGAGTGAATGGTCTGCAATGTGTTAGACAAAGAAATAGTTCTCAGGCTAGGTTTAAATGCTGATGTAATAACTTTATATGGTTGCTAACCACAGTTTAATTAATCTGGAACATCAGTTTAAACTAAGACCAAGTATTTTGGAATTGGGCCCTAGGTATTGCTTCATAATAAATCATCTTACAACTTTTGCATTTACAGAAAAAAGATACAGTGAGCCCAATTCCAAAATACTTGTCAGTGTGACCTATTTTGTCTGTATGCATTATTCCTTCTATGACTGTGGGCCCTTACAAGGGCTTTTGTATCACAGATGCACAAGTTTGTTATGAATGCAAGCTGCCATGTCACATACTATTTCTCCGCAATTGATATCCCTGCAGATAGGAAGTAGTAATATAACAGTAAGCTGCTTTGTTATACATATCAGTTTTTCACAACACAAAAAGTAGGCTTTTTCAGCAACTATAAAATGTTTTAGGTGAGGATTCATATACACTAAGTTGCTGAAGTCTGTTTAGTTTCTTGAAGCAAAACTCAAATTTCACTCCCAAGTGTCCTGGATATAAGACAAACATATTAAAGTTTCAACAACCTTGATTTGTATCCTATACAGTCTATCAAATTTACTAACTTATTTCACAGATAAGACAACTAGACCACAAGGGCCTGTTTTAATCATGACTCAGAATTCAAAATGGTAAACAAAAGCATAGCATAAGATAACAGTACAGCATGACATTGTTCTACTGTTTGATACATTAAGATACCATGGTGATCTCAGACTCATCTGATGAGACAATCAGTTACTTTAGTCTCAACATTAATTTTATAGCACCCCAGCACTACCAGGCTACAACTCATACCATACATTTCAGCCACAGAACCCAAACCGAAATACAAAAGGTGGGGGCGTATCCTTATTCATCAAGGATACCCACACCTCCAGGTTAGTGGCACAGCACGATGCTTCAGAGATCATTCACGTGCAGCTAACAATGGGCAAAACTGCAATTCAAATTGTAACTTGCTACAGATCACCCACCATGTCCCAGGACCCCCATTCCGCATTTCTGGAAACACTGGGGAAAAAAAAGGTCCTACCAAACACCCTAATATTGGGTGATTTCAGTTACCCAAACATTAACTGGGAGAACTACTCAAGTACTAACTCCCTTGCCCAACTTTTCCTAGAATTTATAAACTCAAATGCCCTGGTTCAACTGGTCAACACTCCCACCAGAGGTGACAACATATTGGACCTGGTCATCACCAACATGGGCGACCAGTGTTTCACACCAGTGGTCAACCCCTCACTGGTTAGATCTGACCATAAACAAATCACTTTGGATATCCATATTCTGCCCCCACCCCCGGACAAGAAAGCCACCATGAAAATCTTTTCAAAAGCAAACTTTGTTACTTAAGACCAAGGTGGAAAGTTTCAAAGCCCCCATGCTGAAGGATAACACTGTCCAAGCTGCAAAATCCTTTACTAATGCATTCTACGGGCAGCTACAAGAATGCATGGATCGTGCCATCCCAAGCAAAACCAAGACTCACTCCTCCAAGAAAATGAAACCAGTGTGGTGGACTCCTACCATAAACAAGCTATACAATAGAAGGAGGAAACTAGCACAGAAAAGAGTAAAATCTCAAGAAGGGAAGACATCCCTGATCAGTATCAGCAAGAAACTACGATCCCTCATAAAATCATCCAAGGCGCGCTTTGAAAGAAAGATTGCCAAGGACTCCAAAGATAACCACAAGGCATTCTTTAACTATGCCAAGAATCTAAGTGGCAATGCTCAGATCTGCTCGGAGTTAGTGCAGAATGGAACAAAACACACTGAACCGACTGATATCGCCAACATCCTGGCAGACAGGTTCAGCGCAAACTTCACCCCCCTCTCACCCCCAAAAGGGCCCATAACCATACCAGAAGAATGTAGAGTCCCTGAAATCACAGACACTCAGGTTAAAACAGCCCTCTCCAAAGCCAAAAACACAGCATCAATGGGACCGGATGGTGTCCCAGGCTGCATCTTACATGAGCTCAAAGATGAACTCACCCCTCACCTAAACACACTGTTCAAACTCAGCCTCTCCACAGGCTACATACCCATAGAGTGGTGCACAGCAACAGCTATTCCACTCCACAAAGGTGGAGCCACAACAGACCCCGGGAACTTTCGTCCTATAAGCCTGACTAGCTTGGTCTGCAAGGCTATAGAGTGTATCATCATGGAACTCATTAACAGAGACATTGGGAACCTCCAAACACTGGACCCTACCCAGTTTGGCTTTGTTAAGGGCAGATCATGCCTCGTAATCCTGGTGGACTTCTTTGAGACAGTTACTAATGCTATAGACAAGGAAAAGGAGGTACACGCAGCCTAACTAGACCTCACTAAGGCCTTCTACACCATTCTCCATTCTGGTATTATAGACAAGCTCACCAGCCTGAACATAAACCCCTACATCACAAGATGGGTTGCCAACTGGCTCACGGACAGAACCCACATGGTGAGAGTTGCGGGAGCTAGGTCCGACTCTAAACCGGTTACAAGTGGCATTCCCCAGGGCTCAGTCCTAGGACCCCTCCTGTTCGGCATATACTTCTCAGAGGTACAGGCAAGCACAGGAGGAGTATGGCTGACCATATTCACAGACGACTGCAAACTAGGGGCTATAACTGACTCTCCGGCTGACACAGACATAATCCAAAAAGGTCTTACTGAGACAGATACCTGGTGTCAAAATCATGGCCTCAAGCTAAATGCCAAAAAGTGCATAGTCATCCCCTTTGGAAAAAACAAAGTACTCACAAACTACCACATTGGTGGTAGTCCCCTAAATACGGAAGACATAATAAGGGATCTGGGCACCCAAGTAGATAGTAATCCCACCATTGATAATCACATTGCCAAAGTAGTTAGAAAATGTTTCTACTTGGCCCACCTAATCACAAAAGGGTTTGCATCCAGATCAAAAGAGGTCATTGTGCCCCTCTACTCATCACTCATCAGACCCATCTTAGAGTACAATGCCCCATTTGGGATGTACCTTACAAGACACCTGCAACAGCTGGAAAGACCACAGAAGTACCTCAACAAGAGGATCAAAGGCCTCAGACAGATGCCCTATGCAGCTTGACTGAAGAAACTCCAGTTGTACTCGGTTGCATACTGCCTACTCAGAGGTGATCTCTGCCTGACATACAAGGCCATGTCCAACCCAGAATTGATGGACATGCTCCACCTAAAGAAAATCTTATCCCCTCAAGCCACACGCTCTTGGGATCTAAACCTCACCACAACAATAAATAGGACGTGCAGGAGGGATAGATTCCTGTGCCAGAGACTTCCCATGCTTTGGAACAAGATCCCAATCTACATTAGGCAGAGCTCCTCGCTAACGCTCTTCAAAAGAAATCTTAACGAGTGGATGGGAAACAATGTTTACCTTGGGAATCACTTCAGTGGCTCTGCTGGACAGAGGCACAGGGAACTAATCTAAGGGGGCGGTGAAAGCCAACACATTCTGGCTAGGCTTATAAATGCCTTCGGGCAGACAGCCTAGTACCCACCTATGAACCTATTATTACATTTCCAAAATGCTTTGGCAAATAGTGCTGTTGAGTTCCTCAGTAAGTTCAGGTAATGTAGATAATGGCCTTACTGAGTTTGAAATTATTTTCACTTTTTGGATTAAGAAAAGAAAATGATCTGGAAGTATATAATAGTGAATCCTGGGGTATGTAAAGTTATTTTTTAGAGGATAACTAGTCCTTAGATATTGGAAGAGGAGGTTTTTGGTTTTAATTTTGTATGCAATGGTCTGTAGTGATGCAGAGCTAGTATATTAAAAATGGGTGCATCTCTCTAAAATGCATTCTTTCCCAGCTCTCGTTTTTAAAGAAAATATGTTCTCATATTAGTAGTGATGGCAATGACAAATCTTCACTGTAGAGGCAGGGCCCACATTTTGTTAGCGTTACAGCAGAATCTTGTTTGGCAGAAATGAATGGCCCATGTGGTGAAGTGCACCTAGGAGCAGTAGTGGAGATGAGAGCAAAACATATTCGTATAAAAAATAAATAAAGTGAAAGTTTGTAATCAGTCTGAAGGTTTGCTGTCAGGGTAAAGGTGAACCAGTTAGCATCAGCTAAAGTGACAAACAGTGCTGGCTTCTGGTTGCACCAATGATAAAACAGCACATTTTTTGCGTTGTTTGGAGTTTCTCTAAGTTAATAACTGAAAATGCTGCTATAAGAGGCTATGCATGCTGCAGTACTAGGATTAGGATAACATTCACAAATTATTTCCTTTCCTCTCTTCTTTGGAGACTTGTCCTCTGTAGGGGGAAGGGAAAGTGTTTTAGTTGTACTTGTCTCTGTGTGGACTGGAAATGTTCATGCAGGGTCCATCTACCCTGTCTCAGAGGAGAGGAGTTACCCTCTGGTCCTGCAAAATAACAGTTACTCTAAGCCATGCTTAGTCATTAGTATTAATACCAATATACCATCTGTGGGTGTGTCGGTTATGCTAGGAGTTACTGTTGCCTTTTGTGGTTTGTTCACAAAGGCAAATTCTAAATGGCCCAGTTCCAAGCCAGGAACCATAAGTAAAGCTCATCTGACCATGATATATGATATTATGTCATTTTTTTAATTTTTATTTTGTATGCCATTAAAGTTTCTGTTTTGTTTTACTCTGTTGGCTTACACACATATATGTGTAAGTGTAACAGTTTTGGTGAGTAGAGTTTTTATAATAGGCAGTATGCAAATAAATGCAACTCAAAACAGGCATTCTGACATAGATAAGCATTACTGAAACATAGTTGTTCCAAATTAGTAATGACACAAACAGTCACAACCCAAAGTTTAAATTGATCTGACATAGATAAACACTAGTAAAATGGATAGTTGTATATGCAGTGGCATTGGAATACAGTTACAATACATTTATTATTAATATTGTAAGGCTAGGATGCATTGTGCTCTGAACTTACAGAAAAAAAATCACAGAAAAAGTATTATTATTATTATTATTATTATTATTATTATTATTATTATTATTAATAAATACTATAATGCAAACTGGTAAAATAGTGTATATTACTTTCTCATCAACAAAAGTTGGAAAGTAAAATATTAGTGTTGCAATCACATAGTATTTCTCATACCCAACGTAGAGCTTGTTAGCACACAATAGCATTAAGTTACTAACAATGTATGTCCTGTCTATTTTATTCATCAGCAAAAGATAACATGCAGAGTTCCATATTTCTAAAATACACCATGGTATCTTCTCATTACCAAAGTGTCACAGCTACAGTTGGGGACCCTGTTTGTTATTGCAGAATTCTGATTGTTACTATGCAATAGCACTATGCTGTCAGCAATATGTGTCACGGCTTATGTATTCAACACTAGACTGTGAAATGTTGGCTTCCAGAAACATTTAAAAATGATGTGTCTTGCATTTTGAAATACTGCAGGTTACTTTTCCATTTTCATGAACTGCAAAGCAGATTGTCACACCTCCATTTAGCCCCTCCATCAGGTATGGATTACCATTTGTTATAAGACAATGGCACTATTTTGTTTGCAGTTCAACAGTGCATTGTGAAATGCTGGTTTTTGCAGTATTTTAACATGTGATAACTCACATTTTAAATAATAGTGCTAATTTCTTGTACTACTAAAATGCTAAGCCAAATATTAGATCTCCAGT
Source organism: Protopterus annectens (assembly GCF_019279795.1). NCBI lineage: Eukaryota > Metazoa > Chordata > Ceratodontiformes > Protopteridae > Protopterus > Protopterus annectens. Next base: position 965,315,915 of record NC_056743.1, read on the forward strand.
TGCCCCTAAGGTATCTCAGAATAGCACTTGTTAACAGACAAAAGTGATACGCAGCTTATAATATGTGTTCTTTTTTTTTCTTAATTCCATAATTCACTGCCAAATGCTTGTTTCTACAGGCATCTTAAAATGGTGTATTTTGCTTTACCGTCATGTCAAATGCTGGCTTGCACAGTTTTAAATTAATGTTTGTCACATTTTCCATTATCAATCATTGTCACAACTCCAATGAGGACCACAATGTCAGGTGTCTAAGAATAGTGCTTGTAACCACATGGCAGTTCTAACTTGCTAAAATGTATGCCCCACCATTTTTTCCCTACATTGTAAAATTCTGGTTTCTGTAAACATTTAAAAATGCTATACCTTGCATTTTGAAACAGTATATGTTATTTTATCATTACCTTAATGTGCAAACCAGACATCACAATTCCAGACATTTCTCTATCGTGCATGTTAGAAAAGCTCTGTTAGTATAAAATGACAGCATGTTAGCAAGGCTTCATCAGTACACTCTCAAATGTTGGCATTCTTGTATTTTGTATTTTAAAATAGCATGTGTTATTTTCTCTTTACCATAAGTGCAAATAAAAATGGCATAGTTCCATTCCCCCAGCAGGTATCTTAGAATACTAATTGTTATCAAACATTAGCACTATGTTGTTAAGAATGTTTGACTCCCTTATTTTTCTTCAACAGAATACTGGCAAATGCTTTTTTATGTACACATTTTAAACTGCTGTATCTTACTTTCTCATTGTGTCAAATACAGGTTTCTGAAATTTTCAAATACTGCATCCTATTCCTTCATTACTATAAAGTGCAAAGCAAACTGTCACAGGTCCAGCCATTTGGAAATCCCTATCAAGTATTTCAGAATAGCTCCTTTTACCACACAATAGCAGTGTGTTGCTATGTTGCTAACAAAGTGAGCCATGTTTTTTTTTAATTCAGTAGTAGTGTCTAGAATTAGTATTTATTTGAAATGTCAGGACCTGCTAGGCTGAGTCCCAAAATGTAGAGACTGAAGGGCCAAAAAAAAAAAAAAAATATATATATATATATATATATATATATATATATATATATATATATATATATATACTAGGTCTGAGATTGCGGTGGAGGGGTGAGGTGGGGCTTGACCCCTGCAAAAAAGAAGTTTAAAGGAAAAGAGTGATCTTTGAGATTCAGTCTATTCCTGGGTTTTCAGTCTTTTTTCGGCATGTCAGCCCTCGGTATTTCATATGTTGAGCTTTCAATAGGGAGCCTCTAGAATCTATGTCCTACTAAACATGATATGATTGTTGCCTCGCTGCAATTATCCCATCTCTGCTTTTTCTGGAAGGCCAAACAGCAAAACAGTAAACAGTACACTAAGACGCTAAACAGAAGAGAAGATATTGAGGCACATGAAAGCTTTATATTTGAATCAAGGAACACTACAGGTGGTTTAAGGCATTACACAGTGAAGACTCTAGCCTGGCTGGGTCTTTCTTGCAGTTTTTATTGCATGGTTGCCTGTATGACCTTTTTACCCTTTGAGTTGAATGTGGAAATGTCACTTAAAAATTATACATGTAACTGGGCCAGCTGTGAGATAGGGGATATGTACATTATGGCAGTCTGGAACGTATGCCACATAGAAAGCCTAAACAAAAGAACAGAGCACACATTGTATTAGGCAAGTGGAAGAGGGATGCAACACGTTTGCAATGCACAGCATACCTTGTGCTCATTCAGGATACTAGCCTTCATATTTCAAGTCTGCCATGCTGTACTACACTACTGCTTCAGTTTAAGGAATATAGTGTTCATTGCATCTGAGTGCTAACTAATGCTTGGAACTGTGTTTATTCAGAGAAAGAGGAAGAACTGCATTTTCAGGCATTGTTGCTGTTCATTAAGCTGATTAGCTTCACAGTAATACCAATCAATGCATATCAGTTCCTTGCCACATTTTAAAGCACTATTGGGTGGTCTTTTCTGAATGGCAGGGTTGGACATTTCTGGAAATTCACCATTTCTACAAAAATAGGGTGTCATATACTGTGGACAGGATCATGAACAAACAGTATTGAAAATACCCTTCTTAGTTGGAGGCACCTGTAAGCGTATATATATATATATATATATATATATATATATATATATATACACACACACACACACACACACGTATATGGATCTACTTCACATGATCGAACTGTTAAATATTCAAATTGCATAAGCCCGAGACCATAGCAATGAACATTCAAAAGTTTGAACACAGCAAAAAAAAATAAATAAATAAAAAAAAACTAAACATTCCTAGTGGGGGGGCAAGCCCCCCTGCACCCCCCATACCCCCTGCTACTTAAATTTACTAACTCTAAGAACGCACTACATTGCAGAAAAGGGAAATCTTCTTGTTCTGCGCTGCATGTTGATCTCTGTTCGAACTTTTAAAAGTTCGATCATATGGTCTCGGCCGTATGACATTCGAACTTTTAGAAGTTCAATCATCTGAAGGGGACCCATGTGTGTGTGTGTGTGTGTGTGTGTGTGTGTGTGTGTGTGTGTGTGTGTATATTTATATACATATATATATATATATATATATATATATACATATATATATATATATATATATATACATATATATATGTGTGTGTGTGTGTGTGTGTGTGTGTGTGTATATATATATATATATATATATATATATATATATATATATATATATAGATAGATAGATATGGTTCCCCTTTGAATAATTGAACTTGCAGAATGTCGACTCACAGGACAATGAGACAACATCGACAAGTCATTACAGTGAACTCCTGGAATGGCAAAATTTGCCTTCAGAAAACTAACCACTTGGCCACCACTGAGAAAATTTGCCCTTTCCTCCACCATAGTGCGATATTGATGTTTTTATATTTAGGTAGGGAGGTGTGGATAGCACACCCCCACTCTGGTGGGTTTTATTTATGTATAATTTTATTTTTCATAGTATGGACTTTTAATTTACTAATGAAGTTATTTTCTTTAGTGGTGGCCAAGTAGTTTGTTTTTTTTGTTGAGGCGAATTTTGCCATTCCGGGATTTCACATTTTTAAATTGTCGATGATGTCGTCTCGCTGTTCTGTGAGTCAACATTCTGTAAGTTCTATTATTCAAAGGGGAACCATATATACTAAGTTTTCAGCAAACTGCACTCGGTTGGCTGATGTTTGGAGAAATGTACTTTCGTTAAAAAGATGTAGACCTATATATATATATATATATATATATATATATTTTGTTATGAAATAATGAAATAGTTCATTTTCAGGAGGATATCTTCCATCATTTTATGTAGTACTCTGGGAGACTGATTACTAATTTTGGGCCATTTGCTGTACCATAGGGCAATGAGTTTGTCAAAACTTTTCTTAGAAATCTTACAAATGCTTAGATTATGATATGTAACAAGCACTATTCTAAGACACACAAGGCATAAACAGTATTTAATTGAAGAGGTACAATGCTTGTATGTGCATCATCAATTTGTAGAGGTTTAAGGAAAGGAATACATAGGTTCTCCAGAATTCAGGTCCTACCAGTTATGGTACGATTATCTTAGCTGCCTTTTCTGGCAACCAAACATCAAAACAGTAAACAGAACACCTGGGCACTCCACCACAGCACATTCCTCTGCCCTGACTCTCATTAGCCCACAGCATTTCCTCCATGATATCAACCTGACATATAATCATCTAAAATTCTAAAATCTGCATTCTCTCATAATTCTTGCTACATCTTTAATTGCTAGTGTAGATTTTGTGTTATATATTGTAACTTTCTGTTCTCTTTTTGAAATGTACATCTTACTGCCTTTCTGTTCCGCTTTTTTCTTCTTTACAAATTATTTCACCAATACAGTACCTGTAAATGGTTATTTCTGATCAGTGTATTACACTGGTAAGCAAATGTAAAATAAAATAAAATAAATGACATTGTATGCATTAAAAGGATGCAGGGAACATACAAATATTCTTTTTTTTATTTGAAAGTAGCCATACGACTGTTTCATTTGACTAACTATGCCAGCTGTGGGGTGCAGTATAAGTCACTCCATGAATGGGAGGTGTACAGTTTGACACATCAAAATTTACATTACACAGAAAACCTATACAAAAGGCCAGAAAATATGGTTTGCATTAGGCAAACACAAGCAGTTGCAACATGTTTGTTGGAGTTTGCACACAAAAGTATACCAAACTACTGCTTGCTCATACAGGGTACTCCACATAAAAGTCCATTATAGGATATGTGCTTTCATGGTTACCTGTTACAACTGCGAAACTGCACTTCCATGAATACGGAAACATCGACACATATTGAGCGAACTGTGAAAACACCAAACGTCCTGAAGTACGAAATTCGAAATGTTGAATCATCGTAGTTGGGCCTTCTCTGGTATAGCTCCTTAAGTTAAGTGTGCAATAGTTATGGACCGTAGAGTAAGGGTGAGGGTTAAGGTAAGTGCATACATAGTAATATATGTAAGCTTTAGTTTAGGGTTCGAAATAGGGTTTTGTTAAGTGTATGTATGTGGATTATTTATTTTGTTTGGGTATAGCTCCTTAACGTAGTTGTGCAATAGTTACGGACCATAGGGTTAGGGTGCGGGTTAAGGTAAGTGCATACATAGTAATATGTGTAAGCTTTAGTTTAGGGTTAGAAGTAGGGTTTTGTTAAGTGCATGTATGTGGATTATTTATTTTGTTTGGGTATAGCTCCTTAACGTAGTTGTGCAAAAGTTACGGACCGTAGGGTTAGGGTGCGGGTTAAGGTAAGTGCATACATAGTAATATGTGTAAGCTTTAGTTTAGGGTTAGAAGTAGGGTTTTGTTAAGTGTATGTATGTGGATTATTTAGTTTGTTTGGGTAGGTAGTACGTAGCAGGCGGCGGGTTGGCCAACTATGCCGATTTCGACATTTTGAATTTCAAGGTTCAGGACATTCGGTGTTTTAGCGGTTCACTCAATATGTGTTGACGTTTCCGGATTTGCGTATGTGAGGTTTTGCAGTTATAATATAGACCCGTGCTTTCATATTCCACTTTACCTTGCTGAAATATTGACTCAGTAATCTACTTCAGCACTGTCTCACTTCAACAAGGAAAAGCGTGTTCATTGTAACTGGGGTGCTAACGTCTGCTAGGAACATTGCTGTGTAATTCAAAGGCAGAGGATTACTTGCATCCTCGTTCATTGTCATCACTCACTAAACCAATTGGTATCTCATTATTACCACTTACTATTCTCTTTTAACAGCACAGGAGGTGGCTTTACATGTTGATCTCAGTACATGGGTAGCACCAAAATCAGACCGACCAAATACTTTGCAATCTAAGATGGAAGAGCTCTTTACAGTCCTGTCTGCAGCTGTTTTAGTCCAAGGTTTACAATTAATATAAGAAAACTAAGCCTCCATTCCAAGCAGGTACAAACCCAACAGTATTCCAAATGAGTATGTAGCAAAGCTGAGGAACAGGATTATGGGATTGACTTGGTGGATAGAGTGCCTGAAGAACTATGGAAAGAAATGTGTCATATTGTCCAAGAGGTAAGGTGGAAACAAAAAACATGGCAAATAGAAAAGTGATTATGAAGGAAAATTGGCTGTCTGTGGAGGCTTTAGTAATGGCCTAGAACAGCTAGGTTAAAAGGCAAGAAAGATAAGAGAAAATATGTCAAACTGAATGCACATTTTGAGAGAGTATCAAAAAGACATAAGAAAGCATAGTTGCATGAGCAGTACAAAGAAATTGGAGAAAATAATAAAATGGATAATAGATCTTGTCAAGAAGACTGGTGATTTTAAACAATGACAAAAGAAAAAGATGGGAGGGACCCAGCAGAAGTAGAAGATATTAAGAAGAAGTGGCAGAAATACACAGAAGAACTATATAAGAAAGACCTTGTCTGTACAGATATGTACAGACTCCTAAGGGCTGATCTCTGCTTAGCCTTCTGTGCTATGAACTGACCCAGCACTCTTTGAACTCCATTACCTAGATAAAACCAGAGGTAAATACCACTTCTGGAGAACCAAACCTCTACTACCACATCAGTAACAACGAATGGTGTGATAGATACCTAATCTAATGCATCCCCCTTTTCTGGACTAGGATGCTGTTAACCATCAAACAGTGAACTTCCCTTGCAACCTTAAAATCAGAATGGATGGCTGCATGAGTGTTCACAAGTATTCACCAGGGATATGTAGAGAAAGTCTGCTTAATGGAGGGGCATTGTTAGTCATCCTCCAATATTGGATAATCTGGCTGAGCTTCTTAATGGTCTGTTTTGGCCGTAAACTTAGACCTTATGAATGATATGCTGTGTGATCTAGAGCCACACATCTAGGACAGGAACGTACTGTAAATGAAATTAAAAGATGCTTGCATCTTGGAAGGAAAACTATAGCATATCTAGATAAAATGTTAAAAGAATGAAGACATTTCATTCTTAACAAAGGTTTCTATAGTTTCCCAAGTAATAACATACTGCTGTAAGAGTTGAATTATAAGTGCAGCTCTTTGCTGGAGAATCGATGCTTTTAAGATGTGGTGATGAACAAAACTTTTGAGAATTTCCTGGACTGTGAGATACTTAGGGAAATAAACCCCAGCAGCTGTCCACCGGATGGTCTGACAGTAAAATGAAATCTTGTATTCTTTGGCCACATACCGTGACAGTAGGCCTCACTGGAGAGGACTCTGATGCTGTGAAAGACTGAAGGCAAAATAAGAAAGGAGAGGCAGAGGCTAAAATGGAAAAAGAGCATTGCTGATGTACGAATTTGCTAGAACTCAGAGAATCAGTTGTTGATAGACAGGTCTGGAGAGCTAAAGCCCTTGTTATCATGAAGAGTTAGACTCAGCTAAACGATTAAACAACAACAACTCAGTTATGCCAGTGCTTTGCCACATGTTAAATCACTATTGGACAGTGTTTTGTGACTGACTGGCTGGACTGAATATTTCTTTGGTCAGAAACTATTGTGTCAGGGATGTGGTGGTAATTACATTGTGCACAGGCTCATGAATAAACAGCATAGAGAACTTTTTTTTTCAGTTGGAGATGGGCATATGCATGTACATCTTGTTATAGCCATGTGTATGTGACAGGGCACTTTATTTTTAGTAGAAAATGAATGACAGTGTCAGTAGTGTTGATGATGGCCATAAAGTATTAAAAAATGAAGAAAGGAAGGTCATGGGTAGAGGAAGATATAAGGAAGGTGTTAGTCATAATAATGATGCAATGGTTACAACAGTAGTAAATAAAGTATACCAATAAACTCAGGTAAGCACCTCACCTGTTAAGAATACATTACTTGGTATGAAATATATACAGTGATCAACAAAAAAAATTATTGCAATGTGGTAAGAGATTCCCTTCATTAGAATATTATCTGTCAATCAAGAGTCTTATTTTCATGGCTAAGGAGCAATCAAACTGTGTTCCTGCCTATGCTGGGAACTCGATACTTCCTGTTATCTTTAATAAGGGCTGAAATCTCCTCTACAAATAAATGTAAGTCAAAAATGTTCCATATTCTGGAAGTACACTTCTGAAGTATAAACAGCAATGGCTGTTGAATTCTGTATTAATGCACATGTACTGTGGAATGAACTGAGGAGTTATGGTGGGATTCATTTATATGTTACTCCTTATGTAAGCAATTCAGATACTAAACAACAGTTCATATTTGATGTTTGTGATTGGAAGATAAACTAACTTCTTTTGAATCTTAATGTCAGAGTTCCACTTATGCAAGCCATTTAAAGGATGTGTCACACTATCAGAGCAGTATGCAGATCAGAAGACATTTTCACTCGCTCAGTCACTCTAAGTCATATCTGACTTCTAGCAACAGTCTGTGCACCATTGCTACCCACAGAGTTTTCAAGGCAAACAGGGGGAAATGGAAGTAAGTTGCAGGGTTTTACTGCTGTATCACATATGCGCACACTGACAACCGCGTGCAGTTTACAATTCCCAGTCCACCTTACTGCATGTCTTTGGAATATGGGTTGAAACTAAAGCACCTGATGAAAACCCACACAGACACAGGAAGACATGCAGACTCCATGCAGAGGGTGCCCCAACCGAGAACTGAACCAGAGAGCTACTTAGAAAATACTGCCTTATTAGCTGCAAATTGATCTTGCTTTATGAGTAACTCTCACTGTATGTTGTCTAATGCAAACAACTAAACAAACATTCATAGACTAGGAAATGCTATACAGCTTTCAAAAGGGAAGTGAAACCACAAAGTATAAGGTGGCATGGATAGATAATGAAACATCTCTTGACTTTCTGCATGAGAGTGGGGGAGCCCTCATTAAAACATCACTTTTTTGTGACATGAAAGCATTAAGGTGATTACTCATTAAATTATGATTGAGGAGAGAACAATGTAGTAGGTTGGAAGGGGATTTCTCATTACAACTTCCCTAGGATAGGAAATGGAATGGCGTTAACGGTACAAAAAATGTTATTCAGGACATGCAAATAAAAGGGGCAGTGAGTCAGATTTGTTAAGAAATAAGCTGCTAACAATGTGGCCACAAAGGAAGAAGATATATGTCTTTTACACAACAAAGTACCTGCTTGTCCCTGCTGTGTGTCTTGGTTATCAGATCTGGCTGTGATGTGTAGTGGTGAAATGTATTATACCAATAAGGCTAAATGTTAATTCATGTTTTGAGTACTACATAGTAAGGTGCTTGACAGAGTTGTACCACATAAAGCATACTCAATCCAGCATTGATCAGCATGGAATTGTGGATAATAGTAAAAGAGGAATCTCAAACTTGCATGAAGTCTTATTCAGTATGTTGCCAGATATGTTAAGTAACCCCTGTTATTGTGCTTTGCTCTTTTTTAAAACATATATGCTCTCAGGTATGCTGCAGGCACTCTCCACAGAAATGCTTATGCATTTTAAGGTCAGATAGAAACCCTAGAATTTATGTAGCACCATATCAGCATCTGTTTGAACTAAAAAGTTATCTAGAAGACACCACCCCCCTCCGCCCCTAAGGAATCATTGTTGGCTATTAGGTGGAGTTACTGACTGTTAGGAATTTGTGCCACATCTCATTAGCACCTCTCTGAGCTCAAGAACTATCTGAGACAGTCCTAATGTACCTTATATCATATCCCCAGTGAGGAGTCATCACCTTAGGCCAGGTGGACTCTCAGGAATTTATGCTATATTCTATTATCATCTCTCTGAACCAAGGACTATCTAAAGAAGCCATATTGTGCCTGACCCCTGAACCCCAAGAAAAATGAGGGATTTTAGGTTAGATGGACTCCTTAGGATTTATGTTATATTCCATTATCATCTCTCTGAACTCAGGGACTAGCTAAAGGAGTCATAGTATGCTTGCTCTCTGCACCCATGGAGAAATGTGGGCTTTTAGGTAAGGTCCACTCCTTGGGTTTGAAGTCTTACCTATTCTGCATCTGTTTGAACTCAAGGGCTGTCTGAGAAAATCAGTGTGTGTTTTCATTCAGCTTGCTCCCTGCAGACATACAACTTATACCATAACCTCCTTATTTTGTTGTAGTCTAGAAGTGTCTGCTATCTAATCTTAATAGATGCAAAAACATTGTCTTTGCTCTACCCTGAGTCTACTACAATGGTGTTTCCTGCTTGGCACAGTTAAAAATCAGACCTAGTCATGGAGTTGTGAAGGAGTAGAAACTCTTAAGAAACTGATTCTTCACAAAGTATTGTTTTTGTTTTTGGTTGTACTTTTAGTACAAGCTGCATTCAGTTCAATTATAATAATCACTACATATTGTTATAATACAGGTACTTGTCTAGCTGCAATCAGATGGTGTAGTGGTACTTTGCTCTGACTATGGTATTGGCTTATTGTCAGATGTTTATATAATAATAACAGCACACCAGTTCAGTGTAAAAGCTGGGGGTTTTGCCATTAAGTTATACTACATGTTGTCTCTTACCTATAATCAGGAGGCACACGTCAGCCACTGATTGGTGTACACTGTGGACAGGTATACTTCACTGCTTACCCTTGATTCTTACACGCCCCTATACTTCTCCTCTTAAAGACCTGTTAGCCTCTTCTCTATAACTTACTTTACTTACCAGACATATAGAGTACAAAACATATTCTTGCACTTCAAGAATAATCTAGATATTAAATTAAACATATCCTGACATTCATATGCAGAATTCTCAGTAGTGACCCTTACCAAACAGTAATCACTGCAGATATTCTGCTAAGTATATTACTGTGGGATTTATAGCCCATCTCTGATTATGTTTCTGTTATAGAAAATCCAGCGCAGAGTAAGCACCCTAGCTGTCCCTTTGTAACATTATGCCATCATGCATTGCAATTGATTCATACGATCTAAAGTGCAGGGGGAAAATATCCTGCCTTTCCTCCAAACATTTCAGAATAAGTTTCAGAATTGTATGTGTCTCTGGTCCTTCTCTCAAGTTTTTTAGAATAATTCATAGCTGTTTTTAAGTCATTCTAATGCTACTTAGAGCTGGAGACATACAACTAAACCCAGGTTAGACTTGTTTTTTTCTTCCTGTTACTATGGGCTCATCCAATGCTCCAACACATAAATGTTAAACCAGCTAATGGTACTGACATACATATTTCTTTAAAAGCCCATGTTCAACCCCATCTTAAACATTCATTTAAAACATCTCTTTGAAATACAGGCAGCATAAGTAATAAATGTTAGATGCTAGTAGCAAGCAGATGTAAAGAAAGCATCATTTTGGTTGGAATAACCACAACATGATTTAAATATGACAATATATTATCTCACTGTAGTATACTTATCTGCAATGTTTTTCATGCTAGTAGAAATGGATGAAAAGCAGTAAGTGTGGCGTTTCTTCGTGTAATAAAATGCATATAGTGCTCTACATTAAGACAAAATAAAAGTCAATATGATGACACACCTAGGGCTTCTGTTAGAAGGTGGTACTAAAACACTTACTGAGGTGGCAAACCTGTCCCCACCTCTTACATTTCACAGTCATTTTTAAACAGGCCAACTTTATTAATATCATTCAATACTGAAAAAGAAAATTACATATTACCATAAAAATTCAAGGTAAATTATAAAGATCAGAATCATACTAGCTTTGGTGGAGGTGCGATTACATCAAGGATCAGCCCTTTCTTATTTGCAATGGTGATGGACAGGTTGACGGACGAGATCAGACAGGAGTCCCCGTGGACTATGATGTTTGTAGATGACATTGTGATCTGTAGTGAGAGTAGGGAACAGGTGGAGGAGACCGTGGAGAGGTGGAGATATGACAAAAGGAAAAACTGTTGCAAAACATGAAGATGCCAAACAGGAACAAAAGGATGAGCCACTCCACAGTAAAAAATGCAAATATTCAGGCCAAATACAATAAAACTAATTCTGGACTTTATTGAAGAAAATAAAACAAATGATAAGAGCTTTCATCCTGACCACTTCAGAACTTCAACAGATAATGAATTAATTTACACAAACCATTTATATAGTACAGAAGAAACTGGGTAAAACAATCATTAATAGTTGATAAGTTATTTAAAATGACACACCCTCTTAAAGAAAAATCATGTAAAAAAATGCTTTATATATGAAAACTGGTTAAAATGCATAAATAAATGTGGAAAATTCAAATTGTATTTTAAAAACATAATAAAATATATAATTTAATAGTACAGAAGAAATATAAAATTAAAAAAAAAAAAAACATCTTTCTAAAGCTTTTAGTTTCAACAGAGAGCTAATGGAAATGTGTTAATTTAGGCCTGGCCAACTTGATGCATTGAGACGCAGTTGCCAGTAAACCTCTCTCCTTTCTAACAAAAGTGACCAGGCATCACCTCGAGGTTCTGTTTTAATATTGTCAATGACAGTGAAGTGAAAAGAGTAACCAGTATTTTCCATAATATGTTTGCTAAGTGCATTTGTATCTTTTTTTGATTTTATATCATACAAATGTTCGTATATTTTTTAGAATTTATATATATTTGTTTTAGAATGTGTAAAAGAGCATATTGTCCCTAAGGGACATAGAATGTGGCGTACCCTAGTGGTTTGATAGCAGGCTGCAACCTACATAAAGAACTTTTGGCTCTTTTTGATTCTCATGGTGTTGAAAATATGAAAGTTATTGTGAAAAGTAATGATGTTTTGATAAATTATTTAATAAGTAATGTTTCTGAGCTTGATAAAAGAATTAGTGAACACACACAGTAATAAAATGCATGTATCTTTCATAGTATTGAGCAGTTATCTACCTCTATAACAGCACGTAAGGTAAAAAAACTCAACAGGGATAAAAATGACTACGGAAAGGGATTTGCTTACCCCAATCCACCTCCCTCTCAGGAATGGGGCAATAAATTCCCTGACCATGGTTACACTCCTGCCGGTAATGATTCTTCCAACAACACTGAAACAAATTGTGTTACAGTTAATAATGACCACAACTATTTTTTAGCCCCATGAAAATTTCCATCCCTAAGACGGTCGAAGAGAATAAAGAACAAAACTGCAGTTTCATATCAACCCTGGGGAACTCACCAGGGGAGCACTTACCCCCCAACACCCAATGGAACATGAGGGGGGGAGTCAGTCAGAGGGGAAGGGGGGCACAGAATCATACTTGGTCCAACAGGAATTAATTAATGATTCTTTAGACATTTTAGAGGTGTCATCTGATTATTTACTACCCCATTATAACATTATCACCAATTGTGATGGTGATTTTAAAGTGTATAATTTTTCTGATGTGGTTTTTGGTGTTGAGCACTGTGATTTATTTTCAAAAGGTTTCACCTATGTACCTTAACAACCTACGGACATTTCTAACACCCTACTTGACTTAAAATTATACACACGTAAGTTGAATTTTAGGGTCCTTTTTCAGAATTCATCACTAGAAAGCAACCCTTTAGCCATGTCCAGCACCTTTAATCCTCCCCTTCACCCCATCATTCAACTATTTGAAAGAATATGTGAACTAGATAGCCATAATTTTTTAAGGATTAATCAGAAAAGACAGATGGACAATGATGTGGAGACCATACTACATGACATTAAAAGCATTCTTGATTTGGTTAGAATAATGAAACCTGACAAGGGTGGAGGTGTAGTTCTTATGAACCAGGTTGATTATGCTAACAAGATGCTGCACATTCTGAATGGGAAGGCATATGCTAAATCCTCCCTTAATGAATTACACACAGCTTACAATAGAATTAGAAATGACTTACAGGATTTGTGTATTGATGGGTCTATTACCATTGATGAGTTAAATTATCTCACTGTGTCATATCCAAAAATGTCAGTGATGTTTGGGTTACCAAAACTTCATAAGAACCTTGCCAACCACCCATGAGACCCATTGTGGACGCAAAAGGTTCTATCACCCACCCTCTTGCAAAACTTTTAGACACTAGGCTTAAAGAACTGGTCTTTTCTGAAACCCACATATGTAAGGACTCATGGAGTTTCTTACATCTCATCAACAACACTCCATTTCAAACCCATTATGTCCTTTTAACCATCGATATCAAAGACTTATACTCTGTCATTCCACATAATACAGGTTTAGAATGGTTTTCAGAATACTTATATGAAAAAGGCATTGAGCCCAACAAAGTTCACATATATGTACACCTACTTGAACTTGTATTGAAAAACAACTTTATTCTCTTTAATTACAAAATCTATTTGCAACAGGAGGGTGTAGCAATGGGTTCCTCATGTGGGGGTCTATATGCAAACATTGTTGTAACCCAGTGGGAAAAGAAGTTTTTATTCAACAGTCCAATGTTTAAGTATGTAAAATGTTACACCCATTTTTTGGACAATATCTTTATTTTGTGGGATGGACCCCCAGAACATACAGTAGATTTAATATCATACATGAATTCCACTACCACTTTCTTGAAATTCACACACAACTACAGTGTAGACCAGGTGCCTTTCCTAGATGTTCTTCTCATTAAAAATCACACCAACAACAAATTTGTTTCAAAAATATACAGAAAGGAAACTTATTCCAACTCCTTACTTCATTTTTCAAGTACACATCCAATGAAACAGAAAAAAGCTATTGTAAAGGGAAAATTTGTGAGGGCGGCCCGAATGGTATCTGATATGGATGATTTCCTTAGCAAATGTGACAATTTGAAAGCCATGTTTTAGGTTCATAGGTTAGTACTAAGCTAACTGCCCTTGCGAGCCATTTTAAGCTTAGCCAATTATCTCTTGTAAGACTCAAACCCTGCACTTTGTGTTTGTAAGGCAAACACCTAAACCATTAGGCCACCCTCCAAACCTTTTCAAGAAGAGGCTACCCAAGCAAGTTTATTACTGACATTATGTTAGAGGTCGTAAATAAAAGACAAAGAGGGCATTTTAGCCCCTTAATAACAGACACTGATAACAGCATCACCAATACCAATAATAGTGCCCAGTCTATATGTGTGCAGAATCAAGAACTTTAAAGGGACTATAAGACATCTTTTATTACTATATATACCAATGACAGTTTTGCATTAAAGAAAATCTTGGAAAAGAATTGGACCATTCTAAACCAAGAGAAAGCCATTAGACCTTTCATTGATTCACACACCACCTTAGTATTCAAGAAAGGCAGAAACTTAAAAAAAAGATTTTTGAGATGAAACCAAAGGGAGTGAATAATGTTGGACACATGAAAAAGTGTGGCATGTGTAAATATTGTAAACACATTAAGGAAGGGGGCATTTTTCTGATAAACAACTTTGAAGTGAAATTACATCAAAAATTTAACTGTGGATCTGAAAGGATTATTTATTGTGCCCTATGTAACTGTTGTAGCTGTTTTTACATTGGAAAAACTGACCGTAAATTAAAGAACCAAATTTACGAACATTTGTATGATAGGTTCATAGGTTCATAGGTTCATACTAGGCTATCTGCCCTAGGGCATTTGCAAGTCTAGCCAGAGTGTGTTTGGCTTTCGCCACCCATTTTAAATGAATTTTGCTATGCCCTTTTCCGAGGTTAGTATACTGTGCCTCTGTCTAACAGTGACACAGAAGTGATACCCGGAGTAAATCTATGATCTCCCATCCACTCATCAAGATTCCTCTTGAAGAGAGTCAATGAGGGACTCTGCCTAACCTGGACTGGGATTTTATTCCAGAGTGAAGGGAGCCTCTGGGTTATGAATCTGTCCCTCCAGCATGTCCTATTTATTTCAGTGCTGAGGTTCAAGTCTCTCGAGCGTGTAGCTCGATGGGATTTGGATGTTCTGAGGTGCAGCATGTCCATTAATTCCGCATTGGACATGGCTTTATATGTCAGGCACAGATCGCCTCTGAGCAGGCGGTATGCCACTGAGTAGAGCTGGAGTTTCTTTAACCGGGCAGCATATGGAATCTGTTTGAGCCCTTTCAGTGGCGGCTGGTGACTTCAAATCAAAGGGGGGCTGCAGGAGACAGCTAAATGGGTGGTGTCAATGGAAAGGGGTGTGGCCAACTAGAAAGGGGAGGAGCAATGCACAAAACCACAAAAACTAACTAAATACACTGCCCTGGGTGCCAAACCGTCATTATGAGAGTCCAATCAAGACAAATTAAAGTGTAGAAGAATAAAAATATTTAATTGCATTGGCTGCATGACAGCTTACTTAATATCTAGATGGAAACAAAAAGGTTGTGAGGCATGAAAAAATAAATTACTTTTTTAAATACATTAATGGAATGCCAGTCAAAATCAAGTGTAAGAAAAACAAGCAGCACTGAACTCAAACCACTTCTTGCACTGCAGTTCTAATTATAATTTATATTCAGCTTTATTAAAGTACCAAGTAACATGCTGAAAGTAGAAGTCTCTGATGCCCCCACTTGTAAAAATGTTTCTTATCCAAAAAAAGACCTGCTGCCTGACAATTATCTACTTGTTTCATGGGGAAAACATGATCAAAGTAAAAAATGAAAAGCAAACAAGAAATAAGCTCAAGATACATTGCTTAAAAGGATTACTGTACAGGTTATGGACCACACGATTGGCATTCTGTTTAGTTTATGGGTAAAGCCTGCAGAAATGACTGGAAGTCGCCAAGTGTAATGAGCTTCTTAAAATAATGTAATCCTGTCCTTTATTACAAATACTGTCATATGCATTTCAATACCCAAGACTTATACATTATCTAGTTAAGTATTCTCTACATGGCAACAACAGAAAGGCTTTCAATGTTGTCAATTCTTTAACAATATGCTTATTAAAGCTTACTTGCATCTTACGATCTCAGCCAAGCTTACTTGATGGTCATTAAAGTATTGCTACTTAAACACAGAGCAACAGGCACTTTGAGTAATAAGCATAAATGAACAGTACAAAAAATATGACTGAAGCCAGACCATTCTGCAAAAATCAAGGACAGAAGAAATGCCACTCTAGTACTTGTGTCTACCTTGGATGGGGGGATACTCTGCACATTTACACTGCATAACTACTCCTTGCATTGCTTCGACACATACAGAGTCACTACATGGGGGAGTGGGGTGCAACAAGTATATCACAATTTGAAATGTCTCTGGCTGATTGTGATGGCCCTGACACATTTGTCATACCTCTCAACCTCAGAGCAAGAAATCTGGACAAAGCCATACAAAGAAGTGGGACAAAGGCCCAAAAATAAGGACAATTTTTAAAATATTGCTCTTATAAACTTAGAATTTTCTGAATGGTATGAAGTCTGAAACTCAAATGTCTGTCATTATTTTCTAACTTCAGTCTTTAATGATTTGTCACTAATTTGCCAAAAAAAACACAATTTTATGAAAAATGGACCAAAAATGTGATGTAAAAATATAAAATAGCCACACAATACAGCTGGGAACCTGTCAAATAAGGGACACTTTAATATTAGTACTGCTAACTTGAGCAGATGACAAAATAAAAGAATGTATATGCATTTCTGAAATAAAAGTAATCTATAACTCTGATTATTACAGTTATTTCTTAATTGTAAACCCTCCATGTTTTCTTTCAAAATTGCTATTTTGCGGAGGGATTATTAGGGGGAAGAGCAACATTTTGAGCTAAAATCCAGGGTCAGTTGAGAGGTTTGGCTATGCCTAATTCTATAAAGCAATTTATTTGCATGTACCTCTCAACCTGTTAATGCAGTAAATCTGGACAAGGCCAAATATATTGGGGGAACATATAAACAGTACTAAAAATTGCTCTTGTATAAACTGAAACAGTTGATAGAACAACAGGTCTTACTTTAGCATGCATTTTTCTGAAGGTTATGAAGTCTGAAACTCAGTGTGTCATTATTTAGTGACTTAATTCCTAAATTATTTGCCAGAAAACCACAAGTTTTATGAGGAACAAACCAAAAATAAGAAGCAAAAATCTATTCATTCTTTGAAAATCTGCACAGTTGGGAGGTATAGTTCAGCTGGGGTTGTCTTTAAGTTTGCTGCCCTTCCCCTTCACAAAATCATGGTCGAATGGATCCCCCCACCCCTGCAGCCATTCCAATGATCCATTACTTGGCTATTTCATTCCATTTACCATAAACACTAATGTGCATACTGATTTACTTCTATGATGATTTGAACTTCATTTGAAAGTTTTATTTTGCATTTTACAGCACAAACACTAAGACATCTGCTAAACAAACTTAGCATTAAAGCTTCTCTGCCCTTGAAACTCACATTCATTGAAACAGCATTGAAACCCACATTCATTGAAACAGCATTGAAACCCACACTGAAAGAAAATACATTTTACCAGTGGCAGATAAAGATTAGTTTTGGGCTGTTTACAAATCATAGGCCCCTTACATATGAAACATACATGTGCTCTTTGATACACCTTCCTATTGTTTTGAACATTTTTCCAGTAAACAATGAAACAAAACGCATGCACCAATAATGACAAAACTGCCCAAGTCAGAACATCTTTCCAGTAAACAATGAAACAAAATGCATGCACCCATAATGACAAAACTGCCCAGTTCAGAACATTTCCATCATAAAAGTTTACTCAAATTTCTACAGTCCACCATTATCAGTAAATATGCACAATTCTACAGTCCACCAATATCAGTAAATATGCACAATTCTACAATCCACCATTATCAGTAAATATGCACACCATTATCAGTAAATAGGCACAATCTCTGAAGAAGTAAAAAAGTCATCTAAATAATTCCACATTAAATAAATCTGTAACTAATGAAGAGGTTGCTGCTAGCAAACACCTTTATATTTCATGGTTTCATCGAAAAATAAAGTGTCTGATGCCCCTGAGGAATAAATTGCCTATATTACATTAAAAATGATAAGCTAGTAATATTGCAATAGGAAATTGATGGCAAACTGATAACAGGCTCATAGTTAGTATCTTAACTTTTTCAGTACAGCAGCATTCACCCCTTGTGGGAGTAGAACCAACAACCTTCTGCATCAAAAGCAAGTACACAACCTGTTGTGCTATTAACAATACAAGCTGACTTAGCATAAGCAGCACTAAACTTCTCTTCCCCTGCAGCTCTCAGCTCCTTGTAAAATCTACTCAATACTCTACTGCAGCTCAACTTCGCAGCACAAGAAATCTGGAAAAAGCCAAATTTATTTGGGGCAAAAAGCCAAAAACTAGGGACACATTAAACATTGCTTGTATAATCTTGGAAAGTTGCTAGAATAAAATGCTGTGTTACCACCATACATTTTACTGCCAAGGTCCCTGTGCAAAAGAGTCAGAGCAACATACCACTATGCCAAATCAGCTGCTTTGTGAAAGAAAAATGCTGTGTTACCACCATACATTTTACTACCAATGTCCCTGTGCAAAACAGTCAGAGCAACATACCACTACGCCAAATCAGCTGCTTTATGAAAGAGAAGAAGACTGAAACTTAAATGGCTATCATTTAATGAATTCAGTTCTCACCATAGCTGTCAACCTCTTAGCACAAAACACCTGGACAAACTCAGTAATGAGGGAATACAGCCCTCAAAACATATTCAGTGAATTCAGTTCTTGCCATAGCTGTCAACCTTAGCACAAAAAACCTGGACAAAGCCAATAATGGGGTAATACAGTCCCAAAAATAAGGACAAATTTCAAATATTCATCTTATAAACTTACAAAATTGCTAGAATAAAAGGTTGTTTTACTATGTATTTTCTGACGAATATGAAGTCTGAAATTCAAATGCCTGTGAATTTTACTTCTGACAGAACAAAAACAATTTTCAGCAGAGGCCCAGGGAGAAATACGGCAGACATATGTCTTTGTAAAATGGCAGGACACCAAAGCAAATCCACACAAACACAAGGATGAGATGCAGACTCCACACAGAAAGCACCCCAGCCAAGAATCAAGCCAGAACACCTATAGCTGTGAGGCAACAATGCTACCACTGCACCATCAAATATATAAGGAATTAAACATTGAGAAACCTGAAGTCTGAAATTCAAATGCCTGTCAATTGTATTTAACATTTGTTAATCAGGACAATCTGACTTGGAACAAAAAAGCAATTTTCAGCAGAGGCCCAGGAAGAAATAATGCAGACATGTCTTTGTAAGAAACATAGGAGGACACAAAAGCAAACCCACACAAACACAGGGAGAAGATGCAGACCCCACACAGAAGGCACCCCAGCAAAGAATCAAACCTGAGAACATGCAGCTGGGAGGCAACAATGCTACCACTGAACCATCAAATATCAAGCATTGCAACATTTAGAAACCACAGATATTATGAGGAACAGATCAGATCAAATATGAGGCAAAAATCTGCAATTTTATTTATAAATGGTGGTGGGTAGGGAATTCAGGTCCTTAACACCTGCATACAAGGTACAGGGTTCAAGCCTGGGTATCTCTACCCACCACCATTTGTTCTCTTTAGCCACCAGTATATAGTAACTGGGGCATTACACACACACACACCTATGCTACCTACCCACCCGACCAGCCCCCATTTCTGAAACCACCCAGGCAGATACCCAGTCACATGCACACATACTCATATACAGACACACACACACACACATTCACCTGAGGCCACTCACCCCTCTGCATATGTTATCACATGCACACACCACACACATACTCATATACAGACACATACACACATTCACCCGAGGCCACTCACCCCTATGCATATGTTCTCACATGCAGCCACACACATTCACACAAGCACATGCTCCCAAAACTATCTAACCACTAAACTCCCTGGCATTTACCTATAACATTAGCAGTAATGGGTATAAGTAAACTTTTGGCAGAGATCATTAATTTGGCCAGCTGAGCTAACTTACACAGAAAAGTGATTCTCTGAATCACTCAACTGTATAAATGCCTTACAGGCATTCCTAGGGATAGCATATGGCTAATTAACTTAGGTTGCTCCCCAAACAGCCTCATCAGCATGGTGATCTCACAAAGTCTGAACATCACTGAAGTAGGCCTGTCTTTGAATCAGAAAGGACTGCTCTCACTGGTAGCATTCCTTGGTATGTCTCACTGCTGGATCTAGCGAGTAGCATCTATTGAATTGCTTTGTACTTTAAGTCTGAGGTACATTTTAATCTCTTTTCTCTCCTTTTTGTAGCAATAACTCATTTATTTGATGTATTTCAGTAGCTAAAAGAGAGTTGTGGTAACATTTGCTAGTTTCATAGTGCAATTATTTTCTTTTCATAGTTTGGCCTATAGCTAATTTGCATAGTTAAAATTTAGGTCCACTTTGCTGGCAATGCCATTTTCCTGAGAGTATTGGTTTATGTTAGTTTTTTATGCTTTTATTTTAAAATTCTTTGTTGTCGTAATAAAACTAATTTAATTTATTTCCTAGGTAGGATAATTTAAGTGGACAGTGCTGTTTTGGGAAGGTTTGTTTCTAGATAAGATGTAAAGTTATTTATTTACATTGTAATGCATTGGAAATGCTGTCTGTGTGTCAGTTTGCTTACTTTTTGTTTAGAATTCATAGTAATTTACAAGCAGTTAAGTCACAAAATGAAACATAGATGTAGTCCAAAAAGCTGCTAGGTGCCTACCTTAGTAAGTTACATGTCAAACTGGCATACGTGTGCTCTCCAGAATATGGGTGAATAGTAGTCTACCAGTGACAATAATAGGCTGCGGTGCAGGTAAAAAACATCCTCTGTGCCTTCACCTTATTATACTATCCCATGTTAAGGAAGAGCTGTCAAAAGGTTGCAAATAATTCTGCAAACACAGATCTGTTTAGAGTTTTACTTGTATTTTTCAGATTACTTTATAGATTATGCATACTGCTGTATGAGTAAAGACTCTGCATGACTACACATCTATACTTCAGGTAACATTACCAACAAATGTAAGTGATAGCAACAGTCAGCCTTTTGAAACAACAGAAGTTATAACACTCTGGATATACTCCCATATTGTTTAGGACCCAGTGATTTCACAATTATTGTTTAAGAGAGAGTAAGGACCTGAAGGGTGATAGCCACAGCAATGCACCAATTCTGGCATACACAAGCAAATACACACACACACACACACACACACACACACACACACACACACACACACACACACACACACACACATGCACACACCTCCTAACAGCCAAAGTAAACAATCAGCTCCTTCAGCGACCTCCACACACCGATCTCCTACCAGCCAAAGTAAAGTAAACAAACAGCGATCAGCTCCTTCAGCGACTTCCTACCAGCCCAAACGAACACCAGCGATAACCGACTTCCTACCGAATGAACACCCGGTACTAAAGTAATCCAGCGATGCCTGCACACAAAGCAATCCACACACACCCTTTGCTCCTTCACCTACCAGCCCAAGGAATTCTGCGACTGAAGCCCACGTACTGAAAGTATCGCAAGTCCTGTGAGAGCAGTTCAGTCCTCTCATTGGCTCTGACTGTGGCTGAAGCAGTCCGGAGCTCCTCTGTGCGGTGCGGTCGTCACCACATAGAATCCTGGTATCTCACAGCAATGATTGCTGGGTACCTGTTTGTCCCTATCCGGACTGCTGGTAAGGCAGTCTGGAGGAGGATTGGGGCTTGTGAATTGTTTGTTTAACAGATATTTTTTTGTTTTATTCTAGGTGGGAGGGCTGCAGTCCGGCAGTCCGATAGGACGAGCCGCCCCTGAGCCCTTTGATCCTCTTGGTGAGGTACTTTTGGGGTCTTTCCAGTTGCTGCAGGTGTCTGGTAAGGTGCATCCCAAAAGGGGCATTGTACTCAATTATGGGCCTGATGAGGGATGAGTAAAGAGGCACAATGACCTCCCCTGATCTAGATGTGAATCCCTTCATGATTAGGTGGGCTATATAAAATGTTTTTCTAACCACTTTGGCCACGTGGTTGTCGAATGAGAGATTGCTATCAACTTGGGTCCCCAGGACCCTAATTACTTCTTCCGTACTTAATGGATTACCATCTATGTGGTAATTTGTGGGCACTTTGTTTTTGCCGAAGGGGATGACTATACACTTTTTGGCATTTAGCTTGAGGCCATGGCTCTGGCACCAGTTGTCTCTTTCTATGAGGCCCTTTTGTAGGATGCTTGTGTCGGCTGGAGAGTCGATTATGGCACCCAGTTTGCAGTCATCTGCGAACTTGGTCAGCCACAGTCCTTTCATGTTGGCCTGTACCTCCGAGAAGTATATACTGAACAAGAGAGGTCCCAGGACTGAGCCTTGTGGGATGCCACTTGTAACTGGTTTGGAGTCTGACATGGCTCCAGCAATTCTAACCATGTGTGTTCTGTCCTTGAGCCAGTTTGCAGCCCATCTAGTGACATAGGGGTTTATATTTAAGCTGGTGAGCTTATCTATAATGCCCGAGTGGGGTATTGTATCGAAGGCTTTTGCAAGGTCCAGGTAGGCTGTGTGGACCACCTTCCCCTGGTCAATGGCCTTGGTGACTGTTTCAAAGAAATCGACCAGGTTTAAGAGGCAGGATCTGCCCTTAACAAAGCCGAACTGGGTAGGATCCAGTGTCTGTAGGTCCCCAATATCTTTATTTATGAGGTCCATGATGATCCTTTCCATAGCTTTGCAGACCAAGCTAGTCAGGCTTATGGGGCGATAGTTTCCAGGATCCGTTGAGGCACCACCTTTGTGGAGAGGGACCACTGTTGCTGTACGCCACTCTTTGGGTACATATCCTGTAGTAAGGCTGAGATTGAACAGTAGGTTTATGTTTGGGTTTAGTTCTTCTTGGAGTTCATGTAGGACGCGGCCCGGGACACTGTCTGGTCCCATTGATGCTGTGTTTTTTGCTTTGGAGAGGGCAGCTCTTACCATAGCATCTGAGATGTCAGGGGGGCAGCACTCTGCTGGGATAGATATTTGCCCTTTTGGTGGGAAAGGGGGGGGGGTTTGCACTGAACCTGTCAGCTAGGATGTTGGCAATGTCTGTGGGTTCGGTGTATTTTTTGTCATTTTGGACTAATTCTGAGCATATCTGGGAATTCCCACCCAGGTTCCTAACATAACTAAAGAAAGCCTTGTGATTATCCTTAGTGTCCTGTGCAATTTTTCTCTCGAAGATGGCCTTAGACGATTTTATGAGTGCCCATAGTTTTTTGCTAATACTGATCAGAGATGCCGTCCCTTTTTGGGATTTTGCTCTATCATGTAGTAGCTTCCTCCTTCTATTGTATAGTTTGTTTATGGCTGGGGTCCACCAGACAGGACGCCTGCCTTTGAAGGATTGAGTCTTGGTTTTGTTTGGGATTGCATGATCCATGCATTCCTGAAGGTGTTCATAGAATGTGTTTATAAAGGATTCTGTGGTCTGGGCCGTATTTTCCACAGGCCCGGGGGCTTTGAAGGATTCCACCTCAGTTTTGAGGAGTGTGAAATTTGCTTTAGAGAAGTTTTTCACTGTGGTTTTCTGGGCAAGGGCTGGAGTCAGGATGTGAATATCTAGTGAGATTAGTTTATGCTCTGATCTTACCAGTGAGGGATACACTTCTGGTCTGGAGCATAAAATCCCCATGTTGGTGATGATCAGGTCCAGTATGTTTTCCCCTCTTGTGGGAGTGGTAACAAGTTGTTCCATAACATTTGAGTTTATAAATTCTAGGAACCTTTGGGCTAGGGTGTTGGAGCTAGAGTAATGCTCCCAGTATATGTTTGGGTAGTTGAAGTCGCCCAATATAATGGTGTTTGGAGAGACCTTCATATTTTACAGTGTTCTCAGGAAGGCCAAGTGGGGTTCCTGGGTTTGGGAGGGTGGTCTGTAGCAGGCTATAAACTGGAAGGCAGTTTTACCCACTGTTAGTTGCACATGGATAGTCTCTGATGCTTCGTGCTGTGCCACCAACCTGGAGGTGTGGATATCTTTGACAAATATTAATACTCCCCCTCCTTTTGTGGTTCAGTCCAAGTTTTGGGGACGAAAAACATGGTATGAGGTATAACCTGGTAGTGCTGGGGTGCTCTCGGGAGCCTTGAACCAGGTTTCTGTTACTGCACAGATATCAATGTTCTCCATGCTAAGGAGAGTTTCGAGTGCGTGCATCTTGAGGTTTAGACTTCTGGCATTGAGTAGCATTACTCTTAGTTTCTTATCCCTTGTGATATCTATGGAGGTGGGTTTGTCTTTTGAGCCTTGCCTAAAAGGCACTATGGGGTGGCAAGAGCCTTTGCCAATATCTGAAAGCCCAGGGTGACAGGTGATCGTGGCTTGTCGAGCATGTCATCCCAGGCTGGCAGGCATTGGATCCCCTTTGAATGACACCAATACTTAAGCCAATTGTTGAAATTGATCATCTTGTCTTCGTGGCATCATTCTTGGTGAGGGTAAGATGCTACTCAAGGTCAGGGTCATACCGGCCTGGGCTACATGCTCAGAGAGCTCCTCTATGTCTCTTTTCATTTAGTCCAGGGAGGTACGTCTCAGGTCATTCACACCAGCATGGACAATGACTGAGTCATATTTGTACTTGCCTTGGAGTGACCTGAGTGCTTGTGTTATGTGGTGGATCCTAGCGCCCGACAGGCAGCTCACCGTGACCTCCTCCTTGTTCAGCCTGGTGAGCGGGATGTCAGTGTGCCAGATGATAGAGTCACCTATTACAAATGTATCAGGTGTGTTGTTTAGCCTTAAGGGCTGTGACTGTTCGGCACACTGGCTTTGTGAGCTATGTGTTGCATGTGTTTTGTTTTGGGGTAGCGGTTGCTTGGGTGTCTGCTTTGTAGGTCTCTGTTGCTTAGGCAGATTTTTATTTAGAGCCTCCGAGTATGTTTTTGTGTGTTTATGTGTTTGGTTTGCTGTCGTGGTAGGTCTATGTGAGACTGGAATTGTAGTGAGTGTGTTTTCCTTCTCCTCCTGACTGGTTACGCCAGTACTGAGTTGAGAGAGCTTAGCCTCCAGTTTGGCTATATGGTTGCATCTCTCACATGTGTTGGAGTTTGTTGGGAGGAGGAGAGGGTTGTCTGTGTACATGAGGCAGTTGTAACATTGCCTCAAGATTCCAAGATTCACCAGCTGGACCAGAGAGGAGATTGACAACTGACATTTGGACATGCTAGAATAGTATTGGGAATTCCTTTATAATTGAAAAAAGGCCAATGGGGAATAAGGTACTCAAGGGGAGTTTGTGAGAGTGTAGTGCTTTTAATTTTTTAGTGCTGACTTATATAATTGCTTTAGTGAGCAAGTGCCAGGCTTTAGAGTAGGAATGGGGTGTTTATTATGAGAACTAAATCAGTTCTAAGGGAAAAAGTGAAGAGCAGACTTTGTGGAGCCGAGAGTGGTTTAAACCCAATTAAGCGGCGTTGCCCGATGCTGCTCTATGCGCAAAATTGCGCAAAGCAGCGCTAAAGTGGGTTTTATACAGGGGAGACTTGAAAGAGCTAGAAATTGGCCCAAAACGGCCAATAGACTACCAGATTCTTGTGCTGGGAACACTCCTCCAGGGATAGATAGGCTGCTCTAAGCTCCCCACTGCCACTGGTGAACAAAGAAGCCTCCCTTTATCCAAGAAAGGAAATGGGCAACACAGGAACTTTCCAAAAGTCCAGAATACAGCAAAGCCTGTATTTGGACTACTCTAGGGCAGAAAAGACGGGAAAAAAGGATAATTTTTTTTTTCTTTTTTGCAACAAACAGCAGGAAAATGCAATAAATATGTAACACAGGCTAGCGCACTTGAGTGTGTAGCCTCAACAGGTAAATGCAACAAACAGGACAAACTTTAAAAGTGCAGGTGCAAAAACAACTTTAAACAGTTTAAAACAGTTCAAGAAGCAGAAATACTTGCAGTTTAGCTAGATCGGACAGTCGCCCAGGTAGTAGCAGGAAAAAAAAACACTTTTATCAGGTTAGCAGTCAATCTTTTAGCCTCTCTGCTGCTAGCACCACTCTGCAGGACCATGAGGAGCTTGGCTGAGTAGTAACAAGCGCAAAAACTGCGCCAAAGTGGGTTTTATACAGGGGGACAACTGGCCCAAAACAGCCAATAGACTACCAGATTCTAGTGCTGGGAACACTCCTCCAGGGATAGATAGGCTGCTCTAAGCTCCCCACTCCCACTGGTGAACAAAGAAGCCTCCCTTTATCCAAGAAAGGAAATGGGCAACACAGGAACGTTCCAAAAGTCCAGAATACAGCAAAGCCTGTATTTGGACTACTCTAGGTCAGGAAAGACGGGAAACAAGGATCATTTTTTTTTTTTCTTTTTTGCAACAAACAGCAGGAAAATGCAATAAATATGTAACACAGGCTAGCACACTTGAGGGTGTAGCCTCAACAGGTAAATGCAACAAACAGGACAAACTTTAAAAGTGCAGGTGCAAAAACAACTTTAAACAGTTTAAAACAGTTCAAGAATGCAGAAATACTTGCAGTTTAGCTAAATCGGACAGTCGCCCAGGTAGTAGCAGCAAAAAAACACTTTTACCAGGTTAGCAGTCGCTCTTTTAGCCTCTCTGCTGCTAGCACCACTCTGCAGGACCATGAGGAGCTTGGCTGAGTAGTAACAAGTGCAAAAACCGTGCCAAAGCGAGTTTTATACAGGGGGACTTGAAAGAGCTAGAAATTGGCCCAAAACGGCCAATAGACTACAAGATTCTTGTGCTGGGAACACTCCTCCAGGGATAGATAGGCTTCTCTAAGCTCCCCACTGCCACTGGTGAACAAAGAAGCCTCCCCTTATCCAAGAAAGGAAATGGGCATCACAGGAACTTTCCAAAAGTCCAGAATACAGCAAAGCCTGTATTTGGACTACACTAGGTCAGGAAAGACGGGAAACAAGAATAATTTTTTTTTTCTTTTTTGCAACAAACAGCAGGAAAATGCAATAAATATGTAAAACAGGCTAGCGCACTTGAGTGTGTAGCCTCAACAGGTAAATGCAACAAACAGGACAAACTTTAAAAGTGCAGGTGCAAAAACAACTTTAAACAGTTTAAAACAGTTCAAGAATGCAGAAATACTTGCAGTTTAGCTAGATCGGACAGTCGCCCAGGTAGCAGCAGCAAAAAAACACTTTTATCAGGTTAGCAGTCACTCTTTTAGCTTCTCTGCTGCTAGCACCACTCTGCAGGACCATGACCAGCTTGGCTGAGTAGTAACAAGTGCAAAACCGCACAAAGAGTTTTATACAGGGGGACTGGAAAGAGCTAGAAATTGACCCAAAATGGCCAATAAACTACCAGATTCTTGTGCTGGGAGCACTCCTCCAGGGATAGATAGGCTGCTGTAAGCTCCCCACTGCCACTGGTGAACAAAGAAGCCTCCCTTTATCCAAGGAAGGAAATGGGCAACACAGGAACTTTCCAAAAGTCCAGAATACAGCAAATCCTGTATTTGGACTACTCTAGGTCAGGAAAGATGGGAAACAAGGATAATTTTTTTTTCTTTTTTTCAACAAACAGCAGGAAAATGCAATAAATATGTAACACAGGCTAGCGCACTTGAGTGTGTAGCCTCAACAGGTAAATGCAACAAACAGGACAAACTTTAAAAGTGCAGGTGCAAAAACAACTTTAAACAGTTTAAAACAGTTCAAGAAGCAGAAATACTTGCAGTTTAGCTAGATCAGACAGTCGCCCAGGTAGTAGCAGGAAAAAAACACTTTTATCAGGTTAGCAGTCACTCTTTTAGCCTCTCTGCTGCTAGCACCACTCTGCAGTTCCACGAGGAGCTTGGCTGAGTAGTAACAAGCGCAAAAACCGCGTCAGAGTGGGTTTTATACAGGGGGACAAGAAAGAGCTAGAAATTGGCCCAAAACAGCCAATAGACTACCAGATTCTTGTGCTGGGAACACTCCTCCAGGGATAGATAGGCTGCTCTAAGCTCCCCACTGCCACTGGTGAACAAAGAAGCCTCCCTTTATCCAAGAAAGGAAATGGGCAACACAGGAACTTTCCAAAAGTCCAGAATACAGCAAAGCCTGTATTTGGACTACTCTAGCAGAAAAAGACGGAAACAAGGATAATTTTTCTTTTCTTTTTGCAACAAACAGCAGGAAAATGCAATAAATATGTAACACAGGCTAGCACTTGAGTGTGTAGCCTCAACAGGTAAATGCAACAAACAGGATAAACTTTAAAAGTGCAGGTGCAAAAACGACTTTAAACAGTATAAAACAGTTCAAGAAGCAGAAATACTTGCAGTTTAGCTAGATCAGACAGTCGCCCAGGTAGTAGCAGAAAAAAAAACACTTTTATCAGGTTAGCAGTCACTCTTTTAGCCTCTCTGCTGCTAGCACCACTCTGCAGGACCATGAGGAGCTTGGTTGAGTAGTAACAAGCCCAAAAACTGCGCCAAAGTGGGTTTTATACAGGGGGATTTGAAAGAGTTAGAAACTGGCCCAAAACAGCCAATAGACTACCAGACTCTTGTGCTGGGAACACTCCTCCAGGGACAGATAGGCTGCTCTATGATCCCCACTGCCACTGGTGAACAAAGAAGCCCCCCTTTATCCAAGAAAGGAAATGGCCAACACAGGAACTTTCCAAAAGTCCAGACTACAGCAACACCTGTATTTGGACTACTCTAGGTCAGGAAAGGCGAGAAACAAGGATAATTTTTTTTGTTTTTCTTTCTTTTTTTGCAACAAACAGCAGGAAAATGCAGTAAATATGTAACACAGACTAGCGCACTTGAGTGTGTAGCCTCAACAGGTAAATGCAACAAACAGGACAAACTTTAAATTTCAAGCATAAAAGCCCACTAAAGCTGGCTTTAAAGCAGGGGGTTAGAAGAGATAGGAAATGGCCCAAAACGGCCAATAAGCTACAGGTCACTGGGCTGGAACCCTTCCTCAAGGGACAGATAGGCTGCTCCGAGCTCCCCACTCTCACTGGTGAACAAAGAAGCTTCCCCCTATCCAAATAAGGATATGGGCAACACATGAACTATGACACAGCCCAGAGATCAGCAATACCTGAAGACTGGACTATTCTAGTTCAGTAAAGGTGGGAAACAAGGATTTTTTTTACAGAGTAGCAGAAATTAGGTACAGAAACACAGTAAATGCTTTAATTCGGCTAGCACACTTGAGTGTGTAGCCTACCAGTTAAACTAAGCAAAAACAAACTCAGAAATACAGGCAGGAATGCAATAAACAACTTTGCAGAGCTTATTTAGTTAAAGAAACAGAGAAGTCTATATATACAGAAAAGCAGCTAAAACACACAAACACTTCAGATGCAGGGCAACCTAGAGCACTTGAGTTGTAGCAATATTAAGGCAATTACAGTTATAATAAATGCTCTGAAATATAATATATATATATATATATATATATATATATATATATATATATATATATATTTTTTTTTTTTTTTTTTTTTTTTGAAAGGAAAAAGGAGAAACAGAAGGCTTATCAAATGTCTCTCTGTATTAGGTAGAATGAGCTAATGACACTAGACTGGGAGGAGTGTCACAGATCAGATTTACAGTAGGGGCGGGCAACTGCAAAGCCACCAAGTATAAGAGCAAGACACCAACTGGGAGGGAGGGGACAGACAGTAAGCACTACAGAAAACAAATGAAAGTTTTTAAACAGATAAAGATTTGTAAAGATACAGAATGCTTTTAACTGCAGACAAATCAGTTACTTGTGCAGATTTGTTAATAGCAATAAAATACACTCGAAGACTAAAAAGCAGACAATAAAAGTGCTATATATTAATTGTTAGAAACAATAATCTGTATAAATAATCGAAAAAAAAGCAGGATACTTATATATCTCAGCTAACTGTTGCAGTCAACAACTCTCATCCACTCTGCTCAGTGTGTATAGACAGAAACCCTATCAAAGTTAGGGCTTAAATACCAGAAGAACAACTTTTTTTTTTTACAAGAACACAAAAGAACCAGCCACCACTCAGCAGACAATTAACACAATCTAGCCAAGTTAAAGAAAGGCTTCACCTAAAAACAATAGCCTACAGACAGTAAGCACTACAGAAAACAAATGAAAGTTTTTAAACAGATAAAGATTTGTAAATATACAGAATGCTTTTAACTGCAGACAAATCAGTTACTTGTGTAGATTTGTTAATAGCAATAAAATACACTCGAAGACTAAAATGCAGACAATAAAAGTGCTATATATTAATTGTTAGAAACAATAATCTGTATAAATAATTGAAAAAAAAGCAGGATACTTGTATATCTCAGCTAACTGTTGCGGTCAACAACTCTCATTCACTCTACTCAGTGTGTATAGACAGAAACCCTATCAAAGTTAGAGCTTAAATACCAGAAGAACAACTGTTTTTTTTTTTTTAAAAGAACACAAAAGAACGAGCCCCCACTCAGCAGACAATTAACACAATCTAGCCAAGTTAAAGAAAGGCTTCACCTAAAAACAATAGCCTACAGACAGTAAGTACTACAGAAAACAAATGAAAGTTTTTAAACAGATAAAGATTTGTAAAGATACAGAATGCTTTTAACTGCAGACAAATCAGTTACTTGTGCAGATTTGTTAATAGCAATAAAATACACTTGAAGACTAAAAAGCAGACAATAATAGTGCTATATATTAATTGTTAGAAACAATAATCTGTATAAATAATCGAAAAAAAAGCAGGATACTTATATATCTCAGCTAACTCTTCTGGTCAACAACTCTCATCCACTCTGCTCAGTATGTCTAGACAGAAACCCTATCAAAGTTAGGGCTTAAATACCAGAAGAACAACATTTTTTTACAAGAACACAAAAAAAACAGCTCCCACTCAGCAGACAATTAACACAATCTAGCCAAGTTAAAGAAAGGCTTCACCTAAAAACAATAGCCTACAGACAGTAAGCACTACAAAAAACAAATTAAATTTTTTAAACAGATAAAGATTTGTAAAGATAAAGAATGCTTTTAACTGCAGACAAATCAGTTACTTGTGCAGATTTGTTAATAGCAATAAAATACACTCGAAGACTAAAAAGCAGACAATAATAGTGCTATATATTAATTGTTAGAAACAATAATCTATATAAATAATCAAAAAAAAAGCAGGATATTTATATATGTCAGCTAACTGTTGCGGTCAACAACTCTCATCCACTCTGCTCAGTGTGTATAGATAGAAACCCTATCAAAGTTAGGGCTTAAATACCAGAAGAACAACTTTTTTTTTTTTACAAGAACACAAAAGAATCAGCTCCCACTCAGCAGACAATTAACACAATCTAGCCAAGTTAAAGAAAGGCTTCTCCTAAAAACAATAGCCTACAAACAGTAAGTACTACAGAAAACAAATGAAAATTTTTAAACAGATAAAGATTTGTAAAGATACAGAATGCTTTTAACTGTAGACAAATCAGTTACTTGTGCTGATTTGTTAATAGCAATAAAATACACTCGAAGACTAAAAAGCAGACAATAAAAGTGCTATATATTAATTGTTAGAAACAATAATCTGTATAAATAATCGAAAAAAAAGCAGGATACTTATATATCTCAGCTAACTCTTGTGGTCAACAACTCTCATCCACTCTGCTCAGTATGTCTAGACAGAAACCCTATCAAAGTTAGGGCTTAAATACCAGAAGAACAACATTTTTTTACAAGAACACAAAAGAACCAGCCCCCACTCAGCAGACAATTAACACAATCTAGCCAAGTTAAAGAAAGGCTTCACCTAAAAACAATAGCCTACAGACAGTAAGCACTACAAAAAACAAATTAAATTTTTTAAACAGATAAAGATTTGTAAAGATAAAGAATGCTTTTAACTGCAGACAAATCAGTTACTTGTGCAGATTTGTTAATAGCAATAAAATACACTCAAAGACTAAAAAGCAGACAATAAAAGTGCTATATATTAATTGTTAGAAACAATAATCTGTATAAATAATCGAAAAAAAAGCAGGATACTTATATATCTCAGCTAACTCTTCTGGTCAACAACTCTCATCCACTCTGCTCAGTATGTCTAGACAGAAACCCTATCAAAGTTAGGGCTTAAATACCAGAAGAACAACATTTTTTTACAAGAACACAAAAGAACCAGCCCCCACTCAGCAGACAATTAACACAATCTAGCCAAGTTAAAGAAAGGCTTCACCTAAAAACAATAGCCTACAGACAGTAAGCACTACAAAAAACAAATTAAAATTTTTAAACAGATAAAGATTTGTAAAGATAAAGAATGCTTTTAACTGCAGACAAATCAGTTACTTGTGTAGATTTGTTAATAGCAATAAAATACACTCAAAGACTAAAAAGCAGACAATAAAAGTGCTATATATTAATTGTTAGAAACAATAATCTATATAAATAATCGAAAAAAAAGCAGGATACTTATATATCTCAGCTAACTGTTGCGGTCAACAACTCTCATCCACTCTGCTCAGTATGTATAGACAGAAACCCTATCAAAGTTAGGGCTTAAATACCAAAAGAACAACTTTTTTTTTTTTTTTTTTACAAGAACACAAAAGAACCAGCCCCCACTCAGCAGACAATTAACACAATCTAGCCAAGTTAAAGAAAGGCTTCACCTAAAAACAATAGCCTACAGACAGTAAGCACTACAGAAAACAAACGAAAGTTTTTAAACAGATAAAGATTTATAAATATACAGAATGCTTTTAACTGTAGACAAATCAGTTACTTGTGCAGATTTGTTAATAGCAATAAAATACACTCGAAGACTAAAAAGCAGACAATAAAAGTGCTATATATTAATTGTTAGAAACAATAATTTGTATAAATAATTGAAAAAAAAGCAGGATACTTATATATCTCAGCTAACTCTTGTGGTCAACAACTCTCATCCACTCTGCTCAGTATGTCTAGACAGAAACCCTATCAAAGTTAGGGCTTAAATACCAGAAGAACAACATTTTTTTACAAGAACACAAAAGAACCAGCCCCCACTCAGCAGACAATTAACACAATCTAGCCAAGTTAAAGAAAGGCTTCACTAAAACAATAGCCTACAGACAGTAAGCACTACAAAAAACAAATTAAATTTTTTAAACAGATAAAGATTTGTAAAGATAAAGAATGCTTTTAACTGCAGACAAATCAGTTACTTGTGCAGATTTGTTAATAGCAATAAAATACACTCAAAGACTAAAAAGCAGACAATAAAAGTGCTATATATTAATTGTTAGAAACAATAATCTATATAAATAATCGAAAAAAAAAGCAGGATACTTATATATCTCAGCTAACTGTTGCGGTCAACAACTCTCATCCACTCTGCTCAGTGTGTATAGACAGAAACCCTATCAAAGTTAGGGCTTAAATACCAGAAGAACAACTTTTTTTTTTTTTTTTTTTTACAAGAACACAAAAGAACCAGCCCCCACTCAGCAGACAACACAATCTAGCCAAGTTAAAGAAAGGCTTCACCTAAAAACAATAGCCTACAGACAGTAAGCACTACAGAAAACAAATGAAAGTTTTTAAACAGATAAAGATTTATAAATATACAGAATGCTTTTAACTGTAGACAAATCAGTTACTTGTGCAGATTTGTTAATAGCAATAAAATACACTCGAAGACTAAAAAGCAGACAATAAAAGTGCTATATATTAATTGTTAGAAACAATAATTTGTATAAATAATTGAAAAAAAAGCAGGATACTTATATATCTCAGCTAACTGTTGCGGTCAACAACTCTCATCCACTCTGCTCAGTGTGTATAGACAGAAACCCTATCAAAGTTAGGGCTTAAATACCAGAAGAACACTTTTTTTTTTTTTTTTTTACAAGAACACAAAAGAACCAGCCCCCATTCAGCAGACAACACAATCTAGCCAAGTTAAAGAAAGGCTTCACCTAAAAACAATAGCCTACAGACAGTAAGCACTACAGAAAACAAATGAATTTTTTAAAACAGATAAAGATTTGTAAAGATACAGAATGCTTTTAACTGCAGACAAATCAGTTACTTGTGCAGATTTATTAATAGCAATAAAATACACTCGAAGACTAAAAAGCAGACAATAAAAGTGCTATATATTAATTGTTAGAAACAATAATCTGTATAAATAATCAAAAAAAAGCAGGATACATATATATCTCAGCTAACTGTTGCGGTCAACAACTCTCATCCACTCTGCTCAGTGATATAAAATCAAAAAAAGATACAAATGCAGTTAGTAAACACATTATGGAAAATACTGGCCAATCTTTTCACTTCGCTGTCATTGACAATATTAAAACAGAACCTCAAGGTGGTGCCTGGTCACTTTTGTTAGAAAGGAGAGAGGTTTACTGGCAACTGCGTCTCAATACATCAAGTTGGCCAGACCTAAATGAACACATTTCCATTAGCTCACTGTTGAAACTAAAAGCTTTAGAAAGATAACAGTGTTTTTTTTATATTTCTTCTGTACTATTAAATTATATATTTTATTATGTTTTTAAAATACAATTTGAATTTTCTACATTTATTTATGCATTTTAACCAGTTTTTATATATAAAGTATGTTTTTTACATGATTTTTCTTTAAGGGGGTGTGTCATTTTAAATAACTTATCAACTTTTAATGATTGTTTTACCCAGTTTCCTCTGTACTATATAAATGGTTTGTGTAAATTAATTCATTATCTGATGAAGTTCTGAAGTGGTCACGACGAAAGTGCTTATCATTTGTTTTATTTTCTTCAATAAAGTCCAGAATTGGTTTTATTGTATTTGGCCTGAATAGGTGCATTTTTTACTGTAGAAGTGGAGATATGCTCTAGAGAGAAGAGGAATGAAGGTCAGCAGGACTAAGACAGAATATATGTGTGTGAATGAGAGGGAGAATAGAGGAATGGTGAGGATGCAGGGAGTAGAGGTGGCGAAGGTGGATGAGTTTAAATACTTAGGATCAGCAGGTCAGAGTAATGGTGAGTGTGGAAGAGAGGTAAAGAAAAGAGTACAGGCAAGATGGAGTGGGTGGAGAAGAGTGTCAGGAGTGATTTGTGACAGACGAGTACCAGTAAGAGTGAAAGGGAAGGTCTACAAGAGGGTAGTGAGACCAGCTATGTTATATGGGTTGGAGACAGTGGCACTGACAAAAAGGCAGGAGTCAGAGCTGGACGTGGCAGAGTTAAAGATGTTAAGATTTGCACTGGGTGTGACAAGGGTGGACAGGATTAGGAATAAGTATATTAGAGGGTCAGCCCAGGTTGGAAGGTTTGGAGACAAAGCCAAAGAGGCAAGATTAGGTTGGTTTGGACTTGTGCTGAGGAGGGATGCAGAGTATATTGGGAAAAAGATGCTAAGAATGAAGCTGTCAGGTAACAGGAAAAGAGGAAGGCCTAAGATAAGGTTTATGGATGTGGTAAGAGAGGACATGCAGGTGGTTGGTGTGACAGAGCAAGATGCAGAGGACAGGAAGAAATGGAAACAGATGATCAGCTGTGGCGACCCCTAATGGGAGCAGCCGAAAGAAGAAGAAGAATCATACTAGCTTTAACAAACCTACTTTGTGAACATACACACTATAATGTGCCAGTTTTAATGCTCAGATGTTAACTGTCCATATTAGTTGAATGTTACCCAGATGAATTGTCATTTAGAATGTCCTCATCTAGTCTTCACTGACGTACATTAACATCTTTATATCTATCTGTCTTGTACTATTAGGAATCCATGTATATATGAATTATTACGTTTTTGAGTCTCAGAATCCATGAGTTCCATTCATTCTGTAATCTTCGAATTTCAAAAACTTTCAAATATATTTCACCTACTGCTTGCAAAATCAGTATAATCTGTTCTGTTATCTATTAGTACCATCAACAATATCTTCTCCTGCCTTAGTGGGTTGTCACTTTAAAATTCTGAAGTCTTGAAAAATGTTGGAAACAACATTCTCTGAATTTTCTGGGAAAAATATTATCCTTGTGAGTGATGTGAGCATTTACAGCCTGCACAGACCATTTTAGCTCTGTGATACCTATCACAAATTATTATCAAACCCACCAGGTCTAATCCTCAAATTGGAAACTTTTTTAAATTGGTGAAATTATTATTATTTCTTGTAATTTCTTATCCATTGAGATATACCCTAATATAATTAGTGATCACTTTCTTGTAACTGTCTTATTATCACTTAAGAGACCTAAAAGACTATTTGCTTTATTTCATATAGATGCATGTGTCCCACTATAAAGAATATTCATCTTGCTTAGCTAAACTTTGTGAGTATGAATTGAGACCCTGCCATGACAAAAACAAATGTAAGTATAGTCCTTGATAACTTTCTCTTAATGGCATCTAAAATAAATTATTCCTGTCCAGGGCAATAACAATGAAAGGTATCCTATGCCCTTAGATTGCCCCATCTGTTTAATTTATTTTTAGAACAAGAGATAAAGCTTTGAAAGACTGGGAAAAAGGCCTAAAACTCTTAACCTGTGAAATACTCACCTCAGTCATAGGAAAGACTAAAGGCAAACAATGACAGCAGTTAAATCTACCTGTCTCTGAAGAAACTGATAATGCTACAAAACCATGCTAAACCATTTTGGAAGATGGTTAAGGATGTTATTGTCATTGCTTGCAATGCATCTTCTTGGTCTAAACTAGCTTCTTAATCTTCAGGGATCGTGTATACAAGGCTGCTCACCCAGCAAAAAGATCTCATCTCAGAAGCAGCTAATCCACTGTCCACAAACAATCCTTCTTACAACCCTAGATTATTACTTACTGCAATCAAGTTCTGTTACAGAAATACCTTCCACTTTAAAGTGACCCCAGTTAAAATACTGAGGAGCCATTGGAAGAGTTGTTACAAATACAAATTGAACATCCATGATCAGTAGATGGCTAATTTACATTTTTAATTTATTGCATTAGGCATTGTTCTCTAAACTTTAAAATATACTGTGACAATTTCAGTAAAAAAGTGCCCTGTCCAATGCATATAAATGCCTATACAACAGTTGCTACTAAAAGACCTATTGCAGAAGTTCTGTAGAAAGCAATCTATAATCAACTCTTAGAGCTCTAAGCAAACTAGGTCTACTTGCACATGCTCAGCATTGTTTTAGAAATGCATATACTACACTGAAATATGTAATGTCACTGATATTATTTATACAAGTATGGAATAATACTCCTTATAGATGTACTATTTGTCGATTCCTGCAAGGTATTTGAAACTGTGAGCCAAATCCTTCAGACATCAAAGTTCAAAAAGTTGTCCTTAATGATAGACCTTGCTGGTGGCTTGCCAATTTCCCACAAGACTAGTTAATCAGCTTTATACTGGGGAATATACAATTTAATCAGGGAAATCTTGAGGTCAGGATTAGCTAAAGGTTCAGTTTTAGCCGCTATACTCTTTTTCTTTTTTGTCACTAACCTAAGGCTCACATTTTCAGAATTACAGTGAAACTCTGTATGCAGACAATCTTATCCTTTTTCAAGGAATCAAGAGCTTTAGCATTAATGCAGACATGCCCAGAAACTGATGTTAGCCTGAGCTGCATTTGATTAGACACTAATGAACTTATTTTAAAGTGCTTGATGACAACATCTGTGCTATTTGGCACATAACAGAAGATATTACATACCACGATATATTACTTTTCTGATTTTTCTTGGCAACAAACCTCCCAAGTTTTCAACTACAGATGTCTGGACTTAAGCTTGATCCCAAACTATCTTTCTACAAAAGCTGTTTTTGCTGCGGTTCTCAAACAGGTGGTATAAACTAGCCTTATACCTAGCACATGCATCAAGGAAAGTGATGAGTGACTGTATTTATAGCTAGGCTTGGGTACTGTCTGCCTCTGCTAGACCTACATTACCCATCTTCTCCAAAGTACTCCTGTATTTCCAGTTCAGGTGTTGGAGAGTGTCACTGAATTTCTCTGAACTTGCATAGTAGCTACACTTTACCGTCTATGATACATTTTTTTTAATACTTTAGTGTGCACATTATTGCATTAGGATCAGTATCCACTTCTTTCTGCAAAACCAGGTATTGTTTCATACCACTGTCCTCTGAAAAGTTCTTGGGGTCTTATCTGATGAGGCTGACCTTTGATTTTGCCTGGAGGAAGGGACATTTTTTACAGTTGTAGCTGACATCTGGAAGAGTATGCTTGCTTATCTTTAAGATGAAGAAAACCTGTTCACACAAATACTCTCACACAGGCGGATTCACTAGACAATCTTGACGTACTAAAATGTCGAATTTCAGTACATCGAGACCGAATAGTAGAAAGTGCAGTTAGGCCAGACTGCACTATGCCAAATGCGGAAGTGTCGAGTCCACTATTGTGGTGTCGTGTTCGGGATGTGTGGTGCGGTTTGTGTATTTATCTGGGGTTTCAGGTAAGTGGTGTGTGTGTGAGGGTATTGGGTAGGGATTTTCGTGTGTGTGAGTGTGTGTGGTGGTGTTTTTTGTGTGTTTGTGTTTAGTGCAACCTCGGAGTTAAAATATATAAGTAGGGGGGTGTGGGGGGCACAGGAGGGCTTGCCCCCCCTGCTTATAGGTAGGTAGGTTACGTGTGTTTGTGTGTGTTATTTTTTTTAGTGTAGTTAGGTAGGTGTATGTGTGTTTATGTGCTGGTTTTGTACGTGTGTGTGTGTGTGTGTGTGTGTGTGTGTGTGTGTGTGTGTGTGTGTGTGTGTGTGTGTGCGTGTGTGTGTGAATGGTCGCGATTGTGCTGTTCGTGATTTTGGGTTTTCGGGTATGTGGGTTTTCCACTATTCAGTCTCGAAGTACTGGAATTCGACATTTCAGTATTTTGAGATTGTATAGTGAATCCCACACAAGCGTATACGCACACACATACGCACGCACATACACACATACACACCAACACACA
The DNA here is from genome assembly GCF_019279795.1 of Protopterus annectens. NCBI lineage: Eukaryota > Metazoa > Chordata > Ceratodontiformes > Protopteridae > Protopterus > Protopterus annectens. The sequence goes on from NC_056743.1 coordinate 965,355,247, forward strand.
CATATCTGTTTGAAGTTGCTTTCCAGTTGTGCTCCTTCACAGCAATCTATTTTTCTTCATGTCCTCAAATTATATAATGTGCTTACTGTTTGGTCTTGACTAAAAAGGGTCAGAGAACCAGAGGACCAGTTCCCTTACCCAGTTAACAAATGATAAGCAAGTAAATAAAATTATCAAAAGGCTTTCACATAATAAGCATGTTTAAGTGCCTGTAAGGTGGGGGTCTATATTACAACAGCGAATAGGCATTTAATCGAACGCCTCTTCACCGACACATATAGAGCGAATGCACTTAAGCATGAATGCTCAGAACACTGATTTCTTTCCTTAGGAAAGAAATCAGTAATGCTAGCACACAAACACACACACTTTCAAACATTACAATGTGGGGGGCTCCGCCCCCCAAACCCCCCTAACTAAATATACCAACTCCGAGATCGCACTACAGTGGGGGAAAGGGGCAAACACATAGGGAAGGCCAAGCAATTTCTTTCCCAGGGAAAGAAATCGCTGTTCTGAGCGTTCGCACTTTAGTGCATTCGCTCTATATGTGTTGGTGAAGAGGCATTCGATTAAACGCCTCTTCGCTGTTGTAATATAGACCCGTAAGGCAGCAGCACTTAGCTTCCAGCTGAGAATAAAGAAATAGGTGCACATTTCTGATGCTCAGTGTAATGTTAAGAAGACCATGTCAAAGTTTCATGGAGTAAATTCATCAGCAGACTGATATGGTGAAACAGTATGGAAAGGTAGTATTAAAATCTTCTATCCTGGTGAAAAGGGAGATGATCAGTAGTTCATGGACAGTGAATTGTTAACATTTTCTAACAGTTTATATAAAAGAGAGGCATACATTTTGTATGACAGGGATACTTTTTTGATCTTCTGATGTGAAAAGAATGAGGTTTGAGGTGATAGTGTTGCATTTTAAGGAGGCACATTTAATTTCTGAAGTAAAATTATATATTTACAGGACAGGTAATCAGTCTTTAAGTGTAAGGTCAAGTGTTTTCCTTTCTCTCAAGTCATTATGGTTGCTAAGGTATATTGTATCAGTAAGATCCTGAGGAAAAACAGCATTCTTCTTGATCAACTAGACTTAATTGTGTGTGAACATGGTTAGAGGCAAATTTCAGTTGTAGTTAAAACAAGTTATGTTATATTGTTTCAATGTTTTAAGCCAAGGCTTGCACCTAAGGTGAAATTTCATTTAGTATTTAGAAGGATTTTAAAAAGGAATGAGATTTCAGGGGAAATAAACTGCCTATTAATGCTTGTTTTTCAATCAGCCATTAAATATTTACTTTGTTTTAATACTGGTGGGTCTTGAAAAGTGATCTAGAAAATATGAAGTAGTGTAGACATTAATAACATCCATTGTGTATATACATAACTCAAAGAGCAGAGAAAAGTAATTATTTCTGCTGGGTAACTTCAATTTATGTTGGAGTATATACATACTTACTCATGTATGGAATGAGGTCCTAGATGAAGTACTTTGTGTGTAACCAAAGGTAAAGTCATAGACAAAATGTGGTGCTGTGTAGTGTGCAACTAACTGTACTGACAGAAATGTTAATGCCATACACAGCTAAACAGGACTATAATGTGTAATAGTATTCTTAGATGGGTGCTAAGTAAGCCACAATGCTAGGAAAAAAGCAGTGATTCATGTTTAAGCAAGCTCAGCCTTTGTGACCGCTCTGTTTAGGTTACACAGTAGGATGTGTAAAGAGGAAATCATCAATGATTAATCTGATTAGATGTTCAAAGTAAGAGAACAGAGAATAGATGAATGAAAATTATGACTATTACATCTTTATGTACAAAAGTTATTAGGAATAAAAGGTATACATTTTCTAATAGATGGGAAGTTTGATAGGGAAAACTGAAATCCTTGCAGTACTGTATTCATATGGGCTCAACTGATAGTTTTTAAATGACGTTTCAGCATCGAGTCTCATTGCTAGCATTGAATGCTCAGTGTGGGCTAGAGGGATAAAATAAAAATAGAGTTTACTGAGGTTAGTTGGTATTTCTTCATAGTACCAAAGCTCACATATAAAGCTTTATTAAAAGAGGAGCAAAAGTTTATAGTGGCCCACATTATCCTACATATATTTTATACTTTATCGAAATCATAATCTATAGGAATCATACTGTACTGGATTTTTTCAACTTCAAGAGGACTTTGCTGTCAGATGTTTTCCAGTGCTGGAGAGAGCTTTCAGATTAAACACTTAACTTTAGATAATTTTGTGGAAGGGCAGTTGCTGGTAGATTTTTGTCATAGATACCATGTGGGCTAAAAGCTATTTATTAAAATTTGTAGATAATTTATGTTTGAGTAAGTTCCATAGCAGTATTATTTTTTGCATAACAACAGCTGAATCTTTGCTTTTGCAGCTTCAGTGAAATCCTGAAAAATAGGTTCCTAACTGTGTATACAAAGGAGGCGGCACCAATGAAGAATTTGCATAGATAGTGAAATGTCTGTTGCCATTTAGATAATTTCAGCCCAGGTCAGCAACAACCAAGACTAAAACACTAGGCAATATCCCAACACATATATATTTTTTGGGTACTTTTCCGTTAATGGGGCAACAGTGTTTGGGCAACAGAAATGTTGCTGCGAAACGTGAACTGAGAAGTAGCGCAAATGTTTTCGTAATTACATGTTCACAGTTTCAGTGGTTGCCCCTATTTCACCAAGCCCTTTCTCAACAGTCTCACTTCACATTTACCACAGAGACTCCTGTTTTTGCAAGTGCTTTCTCCCCACTGTGGTACTGTTTACGATAGCTCACAGCATTACAACTCAGAACAGGATGACCGTTAAAAATTAACACACACTTAAAATCAGCTCAGAAAGACGAGCACGTCCTTCTTTCCTGACAATATAACGTCAGTAATGTATACCGTTTTTAGTAAGTAAGAGGGGTACTTTTCTGTTAACATTTGAACCAGAAATACTCTGCTTCAGAACACTAATCTGTACACCTTACCATTACAGATTCCTCACTAATGTGTTAACAGCAGTCACCACCTTGGAGTGGACTACACTACTCTATCACAAACCACAAACAATTTCAAGAAACATTACTGCCACCACTGTAACAAATTAAACAGAAATAAGTTCCATAATGCAATTCTCTATAGCAAGACAAGCTGTACCTGATCTGCTGTACTGAACAGTGCGTAAGACCCCCTTTTAGCTAAATCCATATCAAATTTCTTGGCATTATCTGCCATACCTATTCTTCAACAGTGAAGAATTCTGCAGAAATGCCCAGACTTTAATCCTCTTGGGAGGACGAAGACAGAGTTACAAGCAGACAAAAAGAAGCAGTTTCACATCAACTGCATGTTAACACTGTTGCCCTGTTAACGGAAAAGTACCATTTTTTGTAAGTGAGCTTCTTACATTTTATTATTGTTATTGTTGTGCTTCAGACTAAAACAGTTAATTGAATTAATGCAGTTTAGTGAGACAGGGCGGCCGTGGTGGTGCAGCGGTTAGCGTTGCCACCTCACAGCAAGAGGTTCTTTGGATCGATCCTCAGCTGGGGTGCCTTCTGTGCGGAGTCTGCATGTCCTCCCTGTGGTCGCGTGGGTTTCCTTCGGGTGCTCTGGTTTCCTCCCACATTCCAAAGACATGCTGTAGGTGGATTGAACACTCTAAATTGGCCCTAGGTGTGTGTGTGTGTGTGTGTGTGTGTGTGTGTGTGTGTGTGTGTGTGTGTGTGTGTGTGTGTGTGTGTGTGTGTGTTTTTGTGCCTTCTGTGGAAGGTTGGGTGCCGGGCTAGCAACTCAACACCGTAAAACTCCACTGCCAATCATAAGCAGACAGGTGATCCACTGTGGTGACCCCTAACCGGAAAAGCCGAAAGAAGAAGTTAAAGCTGGAGACAATATCCAG
>NC_056743.1:965364165-965406665 GCF_019279795.1 Protopterus annectens
ATAAAGGGACAAGACAAGGTATGGGGATTGACTCTTTACTGCAGCAGTCATGCATGCAGTAGATTATTTTACAGTGACAGTGTAGACAACACTAGTATTAACTTTTACTGAAATTTTTGGTGACTGGTCATATTCACTTACTGATAAGTTTTCACAGCATACAAGTAGTGGCAAATATCTTAAGTTCAGGATCTGAGCTGACAGTGTGTTTTTCTGTATTAAATTGAACATCAGATTGATTATGGAATGTACTGGACAGAATTTCAGACAAGATATTGTAGATTGTATTTAAATATTAAGCACCACAGAGTGGCAAACTATCAGTGCCATGTGGAAAAGTTTCCTTTCCCTGGGGTGCAGTGACATCAGATGTAATTATAATATTTAAGGGCTATAAATGACACAGCCCCTTTAAGGAAGTGAGTAATGTTTTCCCTAACCATATTATATATTTGCTCAAATTAATCCACATGTAAGCTATCCAACTGTTATTTAGTTTGGATGAATGTAAGTGTCCAGTGTATAGGTGTTTTTATTATCTTAGGCACTCACTAGAATTATATTAGAAGAGTTTTGCCATAATAACCCACAAGTATATGGGACTGCTGAATCTGACATAGTGAAGAGTAGTCAGTTATAATAAGTGGAATCACAGCAGACTGGTGTTATGGTATAGCATGTGCAAGCCATTGTTAACTGTACAAGTAATAGTAGGTAGACACTATTTTGTTTGCAGCATTTCTGGACTAAAGACAGGATGACATTTTCCTTACAAGTGTGATGCTGTTTTAGATTCTCACCATAAAAACAGAAAAACTCTAGCACAAGAAATAATCATAAGAATCAGATTTATTGGACTGCTGGGGACCATGGTTTTACTCCAGAAGAGCCTTTTCAATGAAGCCCCATGATCCACTTTAGTAATGTGTGCTAATCCTAACCCTAATCCTGCTGCTAATCTTAACCATACACCTTACCTTAAAAAATATTTCCGTAACACTATCACTATTCAAGCAAAGTTGAGATGAATGTGTGGTAGAGTTATGAATAGTACATTGAAAAAGGAAATCTGTTTCCTTTTTTGATGTACTGTGTCAATAATTTGTGTTGGTATAATTAATTGTCAGCATGTTTTGGTCAATGTGTTGTGTGTTGACAATTCAACATATCGGCCCTTCACTATATAATCACACATATGCACACACAGACGTTTGATGTGTGTGTGTATATATATATACATATATATATATATATATATATATATAGAGAGAGAGAGAGAGAAACAGATACATAGTGGCAACATATCAATGGCAGTATTTGTTCTGTCTTGTAAGACAGTAAGGTCACAGCTTCCAGTGCTTTCCTTGTGAATCTGAGGCATAAACAATGCCAGATCTAGCACTAAGCTCCTTAGACAGCTACCTAGGGCCTGGTGCTGGCTGGGGAGGGTATCAATGCTACATAGCTCACCTGTGAGACTAGTTGATTGTTGCAAATGGGGTGTTACTTCTCTGCAGCCTGAGGAAGTAACTCACTGAAGCTGCCTGAGCTATAATGATTGAAGATGGTCACAAGCATAAACTATTCTGGAAGCATAATTTTCATTGGGTTTATATCAGAACATCGAATCGTCATCATTTCGAATCACGTTACTTCGAACTATTTACATCAAACCACCAAAACATCGAAAGGCTATCAATGGCAGTTTCCAATGGGGACATAACATATTAAGTGTTTAGGCAGGGGGGCAAGCCTCCCTGCACCCCCCACCCCCCGCTACTTAAATATACCAACTCCAAGATCATGCTACAGTGTAGGAAATGGAAATCTTCCATTTCCGCACTGTAGTGCACTAAAGTGTGATCTCTGAAGTGGTATATTTAAGTGGCAGGGGTGTGGGGGGTGCAGGGGGTCTTTCCCCCTGCATGGAGCAATTTGTTTTTGACATACACTCTACATGTTGCAATTTTTTTAAGTTTCGATGTTTTCCGTTTTGATGCATTCAATTCACTGTAACGTGATTCAAAATTATGGGGTTTTGATGTTGTGATATAAACCCATTTTCATCTATTTGGTATATGCAGGAAAATCACAAATTTCATTTTAAAATAACAGGATGCTATGATATTCTGAGTGGCTCCTTTAAATCATGACTTCACAGTCACTTCCAGTGCTGCAAATGTTGTTGTCATTAAAATCACGTTTCTAAATCCACTGCTAATTGTAAAGTGTTCCAGGAAGGAAATAAGTTTTAGTTGCTCATACTGCTTGGTTATATAAGAGGTATATATATATATATATATATATATATATATATATATATATATATATATATATATAATGTGTGTGTGTGTGTGTCTATATATATATATATATATATATATATATATATATATATTTATTTATTTATATGTGTGTGTGTGTGTGTGTGTTAAGAGTATAAATTAAATATTTATATGCTAAATCAATCTGAATTTTAAATATAGGATTGGTATTCCTTTGCTTTTCTCAGTGTCATTAGTTGCTTTTGGCTGTTTATTCTAGTTAAATGAGCAATGGCTATATTAGCAGGTGTGGAATCATTTGAATGGCTCTAGCTTTTGTTTTGTTAGTGGGAGATATTTTATTACTTGTCCTTTCACTGAAGGACAAATGAAATTGCAGGACATGAATAGGATGGTAGTCCCAGAGAGCTTGAGAGATTGATTTCAGAGAATAGACAGTATTTCTAAAATATGATGTCTAAAAGGGTGGGCAATTGTGATTATTAACCTGTTTTAAAAACCGCAGTTTGTTATCGCTCAAGTTTTAACAAGTGAGTTCAGGGAAACAATAGGCAGACCATACTCAAGTATTGGCAATAATATATCAATAGCAGGACACCATTCCGAGGTTTGCAAGTTGGACAATTTGCAAATATATTTCTAGTTACACCTTACAATGTGTGAGCCAAGGTAAATATACATGGATGAGTATGCAGAGATGGTACAATTTATTAACAGTACACTGGTTTAGTATGGACAGGGGAAGCTGAATGTATTGTTTTCAATTTGATTGTTAACTAGTTAGGTAAGAGAGTGTCATGAAATAAAAATAAGTAATAAGTGGTTGTGATGAAGTAGTGACTGAAGTTTTGAAGTAAAATGGGGGCTGGAGCAGTTTGTGCTGTGGTAGTGGGCTTGCATCATTTGGTCTCTGTTTTTTAACTGGGTTGCCAACTGGCTTACTGACAGAACCCACACTGTAAAAGTAGCCGACTCCAAATCCAGCTCCAGACAAGTGACAAGTGGAGTACCTCAGGGTTCAGTCCTGTGACCGCTGTTGTTTGGCATCTACATCTGTGAGGTACAGGCCAACACTAAGGGACTCTGGCTAACAAAGTTTTCAGATGACTGCAAACAGGGAGCCATTATTGAATCCCCAAATTATGTGGATATTCTACAAAAGGGCCTTACAGAAACAGATGCTTGGTGTCAGAGCCATGGGCTCAAGCTCAATGCCAAGAAATGTATAGTTAGCCCCTTTGGGAAAAACATGTACTACTGATTTACCACATAGGTGGCAATACACTAAACACCAAAAGTGTGATAAGAGACTTAGGGACACAGGTGGACAGTGGTCTCACCTTCGATAACCACATTGCCAGAACAGTCAGGAAATCCTTCTATGTGGCACACCTCATCACTAAGGGCTTTTCATCCAGAAAAAAGGAAGTCATTGTCCCACATACTCATCCCTCATTAGACCCATTATAGAATACAATGCCCCATTTGGTATGTACCTCTCAAGACATCTGCAACAACTGGAAAGGCCACAGAAATACCTCACTAAAAGAATCACAGGCCTAAAGCAGATGCCCTATCCTGACCGCCTAAAAAAACTCCACCTATACTATGTCACATATCTTCTACTCAGAGGTGATCTTTGCTTAACATACAAGGGATCTAAACCTTGTCATCACAATGAACAAAACATGCTGGATGGATAGGTTCCTGACTCAGAGACTCCCCAGACTCTGGAATATACTGCCCATACATGTCAAGCAGAGCGCCTCTTTGGCCCTCTTCAAAAGGAACCTTGATGATTGGATGGGAGATAGGAAATTCACCCCGGGGTTCACGTCAGTCACCCTGCTAGACAGGGGTCCAGGGAAGTAAATACTGTAGGAAGAAATAACCAGGGAAATGTTATAGCTAGGCTTGTATAGTCCCTAGGGCCAATAACCTAGTATCAAACTATGAATCTATGAACTTGTTCTTTTAAGTGGTGGTATCCCACAATCTGACTGAAGGGTTATGCATTATGTATGAAAACTGCATGTTAATTAGTTGTTCAGACTTTTGGCTGGATGTACATCCTTTTCAAGACCCACTGTCCAGGTTTTCAATGTCTGAAGGTTGAGAGGTGTGCCACTGACAGAGTCCAGCAATAATACCAGCCATTAGAGTTTCATACTTCTTATTGTTCAGAAACTGCTCAGTGCTGCAAAAGCTGTCATTATGTTAACTTTTCATACAAATTACTTACGATTTTTTCCTGATGTTTGGGACTTTGTCCCTTATTCTTGACCAAAGACATTGAGAAATATGACTGTGACTGTGAGGCACCATATTGTTTTAATTTGCTTAATGTACTGACCCTAGCTCTTGAACTTCCACCTCCAAAATGTGGAACACTACCTCTCATAATGTAGAGCAAAGGGCAAAATCTTGAACACTTACTTATAATTTACCAACAACTTCATTTAGGAAGCTCACTGGATGGTTAAAATGTGTTAATTTATACATATAAAAAGTTGTTTTGATGACTTAATATGGTTCAGTATTTGCAATGGATATCAGTTAAAAACATTCATTAATGAATCATTAACTGGCCCACCATTGTAGAAGTTCTTCATTTTACAAAGATTATTGTTAACTGCTCATGAGAATAAATGGCACTGAAGATTCTGAATGACTTCAGTCTGCAGAGGAGTGGTTTTCAGGTATTTACCTTTGTGGTTTATACATAATTAAGTGATCTGTTTTAACAGACTTTACCTGATTATCATGACATCAGTGGCACTGGTACCAACACAGCTGTAAAGTCTACAGGAAAAAAGCACCTTACAAGAACTTAATTTTGTTTTGTTTTTTTTACTTTCAGTTATACTGCTTTGTGGTTGATCTGTTCAGCTGGGCAGGTAATAGATAGCACCAGTGTTGTTCTGGACATCTAGATGTTATTTAGGCTAGTTGGTTTTACACTGCACATGCTTGTGTACTAAGCAAGTCTGGAAGCAATTGTAATGATTTCAGGTGGGTATTTGAGAGACTGGGTTTGTGGTGCAGCGGTTAGCGTTGTCCCTCACAGCAAGAGGTTCTCCTGCTCGATTCACGGCTGGAGCGCCTTCTGTGTGGAGTCTGCATGTCCTCCACGCGGTTGAGTGATGTTAAAGACATGCAGGTAGGTACATGTGTGAATGGGCATGCTTTCTTTGAAGGTTGGGCGTCAGGCTGGCAACTTGGCACCATAAAAATCTACTGCCAATCATTAGCGGATGGGAGTTCCGCTGTGACGACCCCTAACCGACAAAAGCCAAAAGACTTTTTTATTTGAGAGGCTGGGTTTGTGGTGTGGCTAATCATGAATCAATGGACAAATCTAATAGGTACATAACTTATTTACATATATAAGGATAGGTGACTCATCTACAGATAACATTAACTATGTAATATTAGATGAAAGCCATTGTTGATGGCACATAAAAAAGAATATGATAGAAGACCTATGGGAAATATAAGAACAGGTCTATATATGAGGAGAACTAAGGTTTATGTAATGTTGAATAGAAAAAAATATTAAAAAGAAAACATTTATTCAACTGCATTTGTGCTTTTTTTATTAATTTATGAGAATTCATGTTACAACTTTAAAATGTGACTTAATAAAGATGATAATAATGAATTTGTCTATGTAGGAAAATGTAAAGTGTAAGAATAAGTATGAAGTGTTATAAATATGAGTATTTATAGGAGGTATGTGAATTATGAGATACGAGAAATAAAAATATGGCAGAAATGTAAAATGAGGGAAAGAATGACTCACCCTATGTGCAGTGCTAAGTTTTAGAGTAACACAGTAATACATGACCTGTTGTAACATTATGCTACAACTTTTAGATCTATATTAGGTATTTCATATTAGTCATTTGCATGTAATGACTAACAGTTAGAGGTGGATCTAGCACAAGGCACCCTCAGCACCAGCATATGGCTGTGTACTAGGTGGATGGCCCTAACATTGCTGTAAGTCGCTATCACATGAATATTAAAACAATTGTTTGTGGCTGCTCTGAGTAGTGCATCAGTAACTGTTGCAAAGCATAGCAACCCCTTTATGATCCATCCCCATAGCAGTTTAAAAAAACACTGTGAAATGTATCACAACAGAAACCTGTTAGCTAGTGTTATATACCTGTTTGACCTACGATTATCTACATGAACTGACCCAAAAAGCTGGGAGCTTCGTGACTTGTGATATACAATATTGTATTTCCGTGCTCTGAGTACTTATGATTCTTGCTGGAGTTCATTTAAGTGTTGACAGACAGAGACTGCATTCTCCTTTATAATTTATGACGTGACATTCCCTCTGCTCTTTTGGTTCTGGTGCTGCTGTTTTCACATTTTTTTTTAAAGAATAAGTTAAAACTGTTATTGATAGTTGGCTGTATGGGTCACCAATTCCAGGCAATTATTATATGGAAATTTTAAGTTTAGAATATCTATCACCCTATAAGCCTGACTAGCTGGTCTGCAAAGCTATGGAGCGCATCATCATGGATCTTCTTAACAGAGACATTGGAAACCTCCAAACACTGGACCCTACCCAGTTCGGCTTTGTTAATGGCAGATCATGCCTCCTAAACCTGGTGGACTTCTTTGAGACAGTTACCAAGGCTATAGACGAGGGAAAGGTGGTCCACACAGCTTACCTAAACCTCATAAAGGCCTTCGACACCATTCCCCACTCAGGTATTATAGACAAGCTCATCAGCCTCAACACAAACCCTTACGTCACAAGGTGGGTTGCCAACTGGCTCATGGACAGAACCCACATGGTAAGAGTTGCGGGAGCTAGGTCTGACTCTAAACCGGTTAGAAGTGGCATTCCCCAGGGCTCAGTCCTAGGATCCCTCCTGTCCGGCATATACTTCTCAGAGGTACAGGCAAGCACAGGAGGACAATGGCTGACCAAGTTCGCAGATGACTGCAAACTAGGGGCTATAATTGACTCTCCGACTGACACAGACATCCTCCAAAAGGGTCTCACTGAGACAGATACCTGGTGTCAAAACCACGGCCTCAAGCTAAATGTCAAAAAGTGCATAGTCATCCCCTTTGGAAAAAGCAAAGTACCCACAAACTACCATATAGGTGGTAGCCCCCTAAATACGGAAGACATAATAAGGGATCTGGGGATCCAAGTAGATAGTAACCTCTCCTTTGATAATCACATTGCCAAAGTGGTTAAAAATTCCTTCTATGTGGCCCACCTAATCACAAAAGGGTTTCCATCCAGATCGAAAGAGGTCATTGGGCCCCTCTATGCATCACTCATCAGACCAATCATAGAGTACAATGCCCAATTTGGGATGTACCTTACAAGACACCTGCAACAACTGGAAAGACCACAGAAGTACCCCACCAAGAGGATCACTGGCCTCAAGCAGATGCCCTATGCAGCTCGACTGAAGAAACTCCAGCTGTACTTGGTTGCATACCGCCTACTCAGAGGTGATCTCTGCCTGACATACAAGGCCATGTCCAACCCAGAATTGATGGACATGCTCCACCTAAAGAAAACCATATCCCCTCGAGCCACACGCTCCAGGGATCTAAACCTCACCACAACAATAAATAGGGCATGCTGGAGGGATAGATTCCTGTCCCAGAGACTTCCCATGCTCTGGAACAAGATTCCAATCTACATTAGGCAGAGCTCCTCGCTAACCCTCTTCAAGAGAAACCTTGACGAGTGGATGGGAAACAGAAAGTTTACCACAGGGATCACTTCAATGGATCTGCTGGACAGAGGCACAGGGAACTAATCTAAGTGGGGCGGCGAAAGCCAACACATTCCAGCTTGGCTTATACATGCCTTTGGGCAGATAGCCTAGTACCTACCTATGAACCTATGAATATTGGAAGTGGTTCCTTAATGCAAACAGGGTGGTTCTTGGGAAACTAGAATTGAGCACAGAGAATGGATCTGTGTTTAAACATGTGTCTGTTGCCTCAACACTTAAAATTAGAGCTGCCAGATTATAGCTTTCTGAAAGTTTTTTTACTTAATCTTAGTATTGATTGGCATTTCAGATATATTTATTTATTACTATTTTTTGCTTCTTTTAAAGTTTTTTTATATATAGAAAGTTGATGAATGATTTGGCATCTATTTAATTTATTGTTATTGCATGATTCATGACAAGTGGTACATAAAGCTTGCTATTTAAACTAATTTGGTTATATTTGATAGGGTTCTGATGAAGTCCCGAGATTTTTGGGGGATGAAAGCATTTAAGCATCTCTTTATTTCAATTCTGTTTTACTAAAACCTTTACAATTGCCTGGAAATGGGCTTCATAACTTATCTACATTTGGGCACCCGTTATTAATATATGACAGTATGTGCGCCACTGTTTGTTTTTGTTGGAGCTACTTGTTTCTGTGCTGCACATTCACATACTATTTGTGCTTGTGTTATTAGACTCTTGAAATTGTTAATTGTCTCCTTTTTAGACTGCTTTATGGTTTTGTCAAGTCTTATTTTCAGGAACAATTGAACCTTCCCATGCTGCAATTACGTATTTTTCCTTAGGGGGGTTTGCTATGGCTTTTAGCTAGTGTTGTACTTGCTGAAGAATGCAGCTGATACTCTGTTTGTCTTGGTTAAAACAAGTTTCACCCTTTATTACTCTTGACTGGGATGTCAGTTTTTGTATTTCTGTGTAGTTATTTTTCTCTATTATTTTTTACAGAGATCATAATTTATAACTAAACTCATAAACCTGTACATCACATATCTTATTGTTGATAATTGCAACATTTAATGAAACCATCTTCACCTCTATAGATGGACCCCAACACCATGTGCAAAACTATGGAAAAAGATGGTTGTGAATGAATGGATGGATTGACAGATTTTTCATTTCCCTTTGCCTTGGGATTTGATGAGGTCTAAAAGTTTACTAAGACGCTATGGGGATGGAAAACTTCATGTTCAGTACTTGTACTCCAGAGACAGAAAGAGAGAGAGAGAAAGCTAGATGGAGAGAGACAGAGAGAAAAAAGGATGGGAGGGGGGGATAAATGAAGCCAATCAGAGGCAAAGAACAGATCTGCCTAGTAGCACATCTCACTCAGGCTAACAGGCACTGAATCCCCTGCATATGACACCATGCTCTTATCCATTGACTAAAGGACAGTATTTTGTCATTATGTTTAGGGGCCATACAAGGTGATAGAAGGCTTTTGCTAAACAGATATGTTTTTCTTATTCTTGCTAAGGCATTTAATAATCCCACCATTTCATGTAGTACTCCATATTCAAGTGGGAAGACCACTTTAGAGGGTCAACTCCAATCTGAGTAATGACTGTGTCAAGTTTAGCTTTAATCCTTTATAACCTAGTTGAAAAATGCTAATTGTGGTCCCAAGCAGTCAATACAGTGTCATAAGCTTGTTTTAACATTAGTGATTGTGGGTATATTATTTGTAAGTTGGATTCACCAATCACTAAGATGTTTTTATGCATTACCCGGTCACAGAATCTTCCTTATGTGTTTTTGTATTGGAATTAATGCAGTGTTAATCCCAGATATTTTCTTGCTATGTAGTTTCCCCACTACCATGGCATGGAGACTGTGTATATTTGTTTTACTGTGGTCACTAACTATGAGGTGTGTAGTATGTTATACACGTGAACTGATGTTTATGTGTTCTTTAGCAACATCAGAGACTTTTATGAGTGCAGTCTTCCGAAACTTGCATATGTAGTGATTATGTGTATATACTCACAGGGAGGTACTGAAGCTGATGGTTTAGTCTCAGTAGTCTGGATGCACTTCTAACTTTCAATCTTACAAATATTTAAGGTCTTGTCAAAAAGAAAGTGATTTTCTGTGAACATGTGTGTCTATGTTGTCAGTTTCTGATCTCTTTTATGTTATAGTTTCAAAAAACATCACCTGCAAAAAATTACAGGACCTCATAGTTTGGTGGATAATTTAAACGTATTTCCTTTTGAAGAGAATAGCACTTTACTAATTCTCATTCTGAGTTTGTGTTTAGCATGAGGGCCTTTTTGTTTTATTTGGCAAATGTTCCTTAGTGTTTTTTTTTTATTGTTACATTTTGAAATAGAAATCTTAAATTCCAATGTTTTATGATTGTTGTAAATGCAGGGGAACAAAACAGCAGACATATTGTGAAATCTGGACATTATCTATGGCAATTGGTGCCAGATGGGCAAGTAAAGTGATACTGATACGTGGTGGTGGGGGGCTGTTTTATTACCTTGCCTAGGGCCCCATGTGACTATGATCCAGCTCTGGGGACATGACTTATAAGGCCAGGGTCAAAGGATTTAAACAAAGTAGAAAGAAATTTAAAAGTACATTGTACGTTTTCTCTTTACCATGAGTTGCCTGATCTTGGAGAGAGTTTGCAATTCTACACATACTAAGTTTAGCAAAAGTATGGTATAATATATTATTTTATATCCCAAGGCTTTGCAAAACCAGGAGCATTAATTAGGTAAACTGCAGTCAGGCATACTTAACTAATGATCTAGCATGATATAGTTCATTATCTTCGGATTTGTAATGCAGTTTCAGGTCACCTCGAACCAAAAACTTTACAAGGCTCTAGCTCCTCCCCTGCTCCCTTAATGCATTTGACCTGCCTATTCTCTCCAGTTTTCATTTGCCACTTTTGAAAGCTTTAGCACTGGAAAATGGACAGATTCTTTTTCACATTATGTAGTTTTTGTGATGTGATTTCATCATTTTTATTACTCTCTTGTTCTTCTCATCGCGATTCAAGTCAAACCTAACATTTTTTATATCGCCACATTTTACTTAGTAATTTATTTAATTTCTATTGTTCTGCTCCCCAGGCTATATTTTTCTGACCCTCCTCGGGTTTCCTCCGGCTTCCTTTATAGTTTAATTATTGGTGCTATGAGTCTTGGCTTTGTATTTTGGACCGACATTGCTTAGTAATCCGTTCTGGTAATGATAATGGATAATTCTGTTTTCAAGAAGTGCAATAAATGCAGTCAAATAATCCACCTCAGGATCACAATATCCTGTGTTTGTTACTTACCTGGGTGCTCAGTATATGTCCACTGAGTGCAGTATTTGTTCTGTTTCAATAGAAGGACCATTAGGAGTCTGAAAATAAACTTATTTTGTAGGGGTCACTGTCTATGGGCAAATGTGAGGAAGGAGAGCTTTCTCTCTTTCATCACAAGGGCAAGCATTTCAAGAGGAGTAAAGCATCTTCCTCTTCCAGGACCAGTTCACCTGCTTTTGTGAAAAAATAAATAAATAGGGAAATAGGGCATCCACTGTTCTACTGATGTTTCCCCCTCATGATTTTAAATAAAAGGCTTTCTAATATACCTAAGGAAATCTCTACTTATTTTAAATCCCTTAGTCATTAAAGCATGCCTCCAGGGTCAGAGTTTGGATGGATCAAGCTTATGTCCTCCAAGCCTCCCTCAGTTACGTTTGTACAGTCTGTTTCTTCTCACAGGAGTGTGACTGCTGATATTGATTATTCCAAGATACTGGAGGATTTGTCGCATGCTTCCATCTGCTTCTAGGGGGGACTGAAATTCTGCCACTCTTGTTCCTTTCTCAGTCTTATTCTCATTGGGCTCAACAACAGCCAGTTACAGAGCGATCTGGCAGCCTTCAGCCTCCACTGTTGCTAATATCAGATGGTTTGATTTTGTCTACCTTTGATGTGGTTGGCACAAAGAGCTTTTTGCCTTCAGTGTCAGTTCTTCCTTTCAAGCCAATGGTCATGGTGTCAATACCCTTGTTGCTGGTCATCCATTCAACATTTGGTTTTCGGGTCAACAGCTTGAAGACTGTACTGGTATCTCTTCCTTTAGTGCTGCTCTAGATGTCAGGGCCATTGACCTTTGAGCTTTTGGAGTCCACGGCTTCATCACTGATGTTGGTTTGAGTAGACCTTATGTAATTGGGACAAGTTGTCTCTTTGGTCCCTGCTTGATTTGTAATAAGTCCTTAGTGTTGATACTGTTAATGCTGACTTGGCTTTAGGTATTGACCCTGGCATTAATGTTACTGCTTAAGGACCAAGAGCAGCCAGAGAAATTGGCTATTGTCCCAGTTTCTGGAGGTGACACACCCTTGAATATGCAGCCTTCCATCACTCTAGGACCAGAAGAATGGAAAGCCTACGTAAAATCCATAAATAAAGGTCTGGTTTTGCTTTGCCTTCCTCATCCTCAGAAATTTCCCTACCGAGATGTCCAAGGAAGTATAGGTGCCAAGGAAGCATCTCAACTCCCATTTGCAGTCTCCCTTCTGGACAACAAAAATGGAGAAGTGAGAGATTCTTTCCATTCCCTCCTAATGACCCAAGTTTGAGAAATGTTTGAGCTAATACGCAAGAAGAGAGGTTGGGCTTTTCACACCTCTTCACCCTCAAAGAAGATTGTTCAGGAAGCCTCTGCTGTCCCAGTTCAACATCTTTGGTGGTACATCTGAATAACAGACTGATATCTCTGTTTTTATAAGAGGCTTGTTTGGACCTTGGTGTGGTGGCCCAATTCCTAGAAAACTAAGCCACACATTTTATTTACTCGAGGACTGAAATGCTTTAGGAAGGTCAACATTTGCAGCTTCAATCATTGCCGAGGCAGCCTTTAGAGGGAAGCAAATTCACTGAATCGGATGATCCACCTTCTTCAATAACAAATATAGAGTTGTAGGCTATTTTGTGACTCTTGTGTTTACATCTTCCCATCTGAAGTATGGGTTCCTAATTATTTGACACATATGTACGTTTCCTGTGAGATCTTGCAAATTAAGTTTCACATGCCACTGGATCATCAAGAGAGCATAACACAGCTGATGTCCCAAGTGGCAACTGTGGTAACTGCTTTAAACCTTTCCATGTGCCTGATATATAATGGTGCAGAAGGATTAGCTATATCAAGAGGTAACACCATTGCAGTTTGCTATCACTCCTGTCTGTTTCTAAAGGATTTCACCAAGAATTTCAAGGCTTCCTTCTTGAATGTACTGTTTTTCACAATGTAGCTAATGGAAAAGCTCCAGGAGAATGACAGAAATCCCAAAACCCTCATTGACATGGGTTTCAATTTCTAGACACCATAAACAACTTTTGCCAGACTCAGAAATTCCTATGCAAATGTAGTTCAAGAATATCTTTTAGCAGCAGCAGAATCGATGTTCTGGGAAAGACAACATGACTGTAGTTTTTTCCAGAATGGGCACACACCAATAGGCAGGAATAATCAGCAGAATAATAGACTTCAAGATTTTCCAACTCCTTTGGAGTCCCAGCAGAACCTCTGAGGACTTGCTTAACTGTCCATCACTGAAGGCATTTTGGGGTTGCCTGTTCATTCATCTCCTATCATGGATGGTCATAGCTAGAGGCTACAAAATCCAGTTTCATTCCTCACCAGAGCTATTCTTCCATCCATTACCTAATGTATCAACCTGTCAAATGAGGACGGCAGAAAGAGAAGCAGACATTCTTATGCAAAAGAGAGACATAGATCAAGTTCCTTCAGATCAAAAAGAGTACATATTTTATTCAAGCTTATTTCTGGCTGTAATGAAAACAAAGGACCTAAGGCCCTTTCTAGGTTTAAGCAGTTCACATCAGTTTATCCCCAAAGACACATTCTAGATGGTCTTGATGTAAACAGTTCTTACCCTAAGGCACTTACATTGCCATCAAAGTAACAAGGAATCAAGAATGTTTCTACACTTCTGGGCAGCAGCCAGTCATTCCCAGTTCCAGGTTTTTCCATTTTGTCTAAAAACAGCCCTCATGGTGTTCACCAACTGCATGTCTGTGGTGGTGTCTCACCAGAGGTTGCAAAGAAACAAAAGTCCTTCCTTACTTTGATAATTGGCTCCTGACCACACCAGCTCCTACAGGGTGCATCTGTGCTGGTGGATATGCATTTTCATCATGTGTCTTGGCAGTTACTTCCACCTCCCCATTCCAGCTGTGACTATTACTACAAACACTTGAGTTTTAGAGTAAGGGGAAATTTTCAGGTCAGGACGGTCTTTGGAACACAGTCCCAGATGGAGACCAAGTTACACATAAATGTGCTGGAGATGATAGTGGCACTTCTTATCTTGTGAGCTCTTCAGAAGACCCTTACACACAGTACTCTTGACATTCATATTAAAAATACTGACATGGTCTGGTATACAAGCAAACATGGAGGACCACAATTCTATCCCCTTTGCACAGAAGCCATGTGAGTATCTCAATGGATTATGTTGTCAAACAACTTTCTTGTATCCACCTACTTCCAAGAACAAGACAATTCTTTAGTGAACAGAGTCAGTCACTTCTTACTAATTCTGCATGAGTGGCCTTATCAGTTTGTAGCATTGATTTTCTTCTGTTTGTAAGAGATGCTTTGCAGTGACCTTTTTGCACCAAAAACAACTCTAATTGTAGCAAATTTTCCCCTGACCCCCCACCCCAAGCTAGTCATCCAGGCACAGTCTAGTCCAGAATTGGTCCTCAAGAAGACTTATTTTGCCTTTCCTCCTCTCCTGTTCATTAGTATCTTCATACAGAAAATGAAGGCCAAAAATACAAGGTCATTGGTATAGCTACCGTCTGGCCTTGGCAAATTTGGCTTCTATTCTTTTGGCCCATCTTCTGTAGATGCCTTTACATCTGAAACTGTCTGACACCCAACTTAGCCAACTCTGTGGGAATCCTCATTTAAACATGTATTCTGTGAACTGACTGCTTTGCTTCTCTACTTCCAGTGATGGCCAGAAATGCTGATTACCTCCTATGCTCATCCAAATCTTTATTTCTACCCAACGTTCCAGCATAAGGAAAAAATGTAAAGGGCAGTGGTCTGGATTTACTGCTTGGGATACACACGTGTTTGGAATCTTAATCATCTCCTCTCCCTGCTGTCTTTGGGTATTTATCCCAAATATATGATTGAAGCCTAAGTTTTTTTTACTCTGTCAAAGACCACCTTCCAGTGATTTCAAACTCCTACAAGGGTTTCCACAACAGTTCCTTGCCTTCATTCAAGGTGTGCAAAGCCTTTTTAAGTCACATTTCTTATTCTTCCACTGTTAAAGATTCATCTACCCCCATACAAACATAATTTTGTGCTGAATATTTAACTCTACCCCCACTGAACTGGAATCTTCAGATGAGTTAAAGACCTCATCATTGAAACATTTTTAATGGCAATTACTTCAGCCAGATAAATTTTGGAATTTCAGACCTTATGTGTTGATTCTATGCGTTTAGTTTTATTTTTTTCTTAAGGAAAGAGTACCGCTATGCACTACTACTTCCTTTATGCCCATAATAGCTATAAAAAACTATTTTAAATCAGACTATTAACTTCCCAGTCTGCTTTACCAACCATGTCATTAAGTCATAGCGTCTTCTGCGCTAATTAGATTTTCACATGCAGTTAAGGTTCACTTTATATATAATAAAGCCCTGTAGAAAATATTTTCAGCTGGTCTTCTCCTTTGCACACAACAAACTGGGACAAAAAGTATCCATGGTGACTTTTGCAATATGCTTCATGGAATGCATTACCTTTTGCTATAAAAAGCAAGGCAAAGAACTTCCTTCTCCTCTGAAACCTCACATAATCAGGTTATTAGCTAGTTCTCAGGCCTGTTTGTAAATTAAACACTAGAAAATATTTGTTCAGCTATGGCTTCTCCAAATACTTTCACATGACATTATAAACTGTTTGTGGTGTCCTGGAAAAGGTCTTTTTTTGAGGCCACTATTTTACATGGGATTCTTTCTTAGTCACCACCCAATCAGTTGTGCTGGAGACACAGCCCTAGAAGTTGAGGGGGATGAACTGTATATTTTTAGATGTAAATATTATATGTACTTTCTATAATGAAAGAAATGGATAATCTGAGTCTAGCTTCTTCAGCAGTTCCTCCCGTTGTCTTCCCTCTCTTGGCTCAAAGTTAGGACTGGAGAAAGTTTTTTGTAGAACTTACTGGTACTTCAGTGTTAAGCTCCTGAGCTATTTAATAGGAAATTAGGGCATAGTAGAGAGGCATGAAGCATTATGAAAGGAGCCATAGTCTGGTATACTTTTTGGTGCAGAGCTGACTTGAACCTGCAGTACAAGACCCAGAAGTTGAAGAGGATATAATTAGTGTGGTAAGTATATAACTTCATTTTCCTACAATAAATATTCACATTAGGAACAGAGTTACCAACAAAGCAACTGACATATATACTTTTGGTGCCAATTAAACTACTTAATTTTAATGACCTAATATTTAAGGTAGGATATATTAAACACTTTGCAATATTAGCAGAGCACTATCAGACATAAATACAGTGGAGTAAATTGTATCAAACTGTTTATTTCTTTTAATTTGATTTGTATTGGTTAACTGGAGTTGAGCACTGATCCACGTGAGGTTTACTATCATTATGTGGAAAATCACAATATTTTCTGATCAAATACTCAAATCACTGTGCTCAAAGCGAGAATGTTGGATGTTTACAATGTCAAATATGACAACAGTGATGATCGACATTCAAACTTCTGAAATTACAATATTGAAAGTCTGTGTTTCCGTTTATATTTTTGCAGGGGGGCAAGTCCCCCTGCACCACCCAGCCCCCCACACCCCCTGGAAATCAAATATGCCAACTCCAAGATCTCATTACAGTGAAGAAAAGGGTAAATTTCCCAATCCACACTGTACTGCGATCTCCATTCATAATGTCAACCTCACATCAGCGAATGAATACTCACTTTCTCTGATGTAACTCGATCACTTTCAGTTCGGCATTACAACAATTTTGACAACACGCATTCCACCAACCAGGTTTCAAGTAAGTGCCATTCCACATTATGATAGTAAACCTCCACATGGACTTTTTTCACACTCAGCCTGGGAGCACTATCGTATAAATGACTTTTTCTCTAAGTGACACAGTAGGCAAATGGAGGCTCAGTTTATCTTTGAAGATGGAGGAAGTCCATTTTAATACGTATATGTAGTCTGCAATCTCAATCATACACATAACCTGGTAAATTAAACCATGTTTAATTGCTGACTCCATCCCGAAGCACTAAGCACCATATTATAGAAGGCAAAGGATTATACAGTCTGCAAAGAAGGTGACTACAGACCATACCCTTGGGGAAAAAGGTATAAAGAGGATAGTGGAGTAATGGGAGTTATTTTGTAAGGACATTGCAATGGATTTGTTAACTGTATTGCTTTGACTGCAGTGACACCTAAGAAAAAAGAACATTTTTGATGCTCTCCAGATCAGTGGTTTCATATAGGAGTGGGGGCAGAGATAGTGAAAGTGGTTAGCCATTTGAAAATAAATACTCATTAAACAATGCATTTTATTATAAACATAATTTAATGGCTATAATCAAAAAAGAAGTGTCCTTCACTTTGAGATGGCAGATTTTTAAAAAGAGGAAATGCGTTTTAAAAATGTCAGTAGATAAACCTGACAATGGTATGTAAGAGCAATAGGAATATATTAAAACTGTCTTTACTGAAGCAACATGCATTTTTTGTGAGCAAAATATTCAAATCAAAAAGAAAAAGCAATACACAGTATGGTTCTTATTTGCAATAGCACCAAATAACACTAGGAATTCAACAAATAATTGTAGTATTAAAGACAACATAGAAAGAATAAGACAGAGAATAACCTAATTTAAAACAGAAGAACGTTCTACGAACAGGATATCGAGTCATACTGAGAAAATGATAAACATTTCTGTCAAAAAATGAAACAGAAAAGCTTGTTTGATACCTAAAATATTTATATATATGCTTCTGTATTGCACATGTATAAACTTATAAACAAAGAGAGTGCATCTAAATTTAGGGATGTCATGGTCCCCCTTTACTTGGCCCTCATTATGCCAATCAATGAATAAAATGCCCCAATTGATATGCATCTGTCCAGGCACATGCATCAACTGGAATTCCCACAGCAATACCTTCAAGACTACAGGGATTAAACAGCATGTCCTACTTGGACTAGCTCAAAGCCCTGTCACTATGCTGTGTATCTTACAGACTGCTAAGAGGTGACCTGTATCTGGCATACAAAGCAGTCTTCAACCCAATACTGATGGATTTACTGCACATCAGCAAGTCAAAAGTCATCAGAAATTCTCATTCTAGGGATATAAACCTCTTCTCCAACTTCAACAGAATGGTTTGGAGGGACAGGCATATCTAGCAGAGGATATGGCTGCTCTGTAACAGACTCCCCATCCACATAAAACAAAGTTTGTCCCTGTCCATATTCAAGCACAACTTGGATCTATGTATGGGAAACAGAAAATTTACCGCACATCTACCCCCTGTACTACTAATGGACAGTGGCATCTCCTAAATGTTTTATCCCATGCGTAGGTCCCCTCAAATTATCTATGCTGTGATCCCAGTTATTCTCATTAGAGGTAATACATAATTATCAAACATGGGCTGGGTAAGGCCAGTCTCTAACCAAATGGGATAGATTAATTCAAGCACAAAAATTGTCTCAGCTTAAAACAGCCCACAGGGGCAGCTAGCATAGCACTTACCTATGAACCTGTAGGAAAGAAAGCATAGGGACAGTGAGATTGATAAAATGCATGGCGGATATATAGAGAAGGAGAACTGGATACCAGTGAAAAGCAAGTTTAGTAAATGGACATTTGGTTTGGTGTTCATAGCTGGAAAGAAGCAGTACCTAACAAATGCAGATAGTAGAAGCACCCATGGTAAGGGAAATTAGCACAGTCATTACACAGACACAAAGGTTCTAAAATAAATCCAGTGGTATAATGGACAGACCTTGATAAGGTTCATTTAAAAATTCCTAGAGAGCTGAATGGGGTGCTAGTAACACTACTAGGTTGTAACAAATTACACGAGGGGGCATAATACCTGAAGACTACAAAAGTGGAAAACATGATTCCATTACATGCATATAGCAATAAGACAAGTAAGAAATAAATGCCATTTTTTAGTTATAGGCAAGATAATGTAAATAGAAAAAGAAGACTCTGGAAAAATGACAGTGAGGCACATCCTTTGGCACAGTGTGGGCTCACAGTGGCTAGGTCTTGTTTTAATCAAACAGAACTGTTTTGCTGAGTAAACACGAGAGTGGAAGGCAGTGGCTGTAATCATGGCCTAGTTATGCTTCATAAAGCATGTGGCTCAATAAAAGATTTGTGGAGCCATGAATGAGACCGATGGTGGTAGCCAAGCATAAGCTGAGCAACTTGACACACAGATCGTATACATACATATATGAGTTCAGGCAGTAATAAATCTATAACGTCTGCCAAACAGTTATTAGGTTTTGTATTACTTGACTGTCATTTCATATTAAAATGCAAACTTTAAGTGGTTACATCAAAATGGAATTCAGATGCCCTTTGTGATGCAATATCATCATGGGTATCTTGCAGTTGTTCAAAGACCCTGTCTCTAACCTTTAAAGTTCATTTTTCTGAGCTGTCTTTGAGTTTGGCAGGCATACTGGTGCTTTTACAAAATGTTCTGCTTGTCTGTGATGCCGCGGTCTGAGAATAGATTATGTACAAATGGTGTAGATATATGGATACATACTGAGGAGGATCTGTCCCTCCACAGAAAGCACTACTTAGCATTTTATGAGTCACTTTAAAAGCTAGTTTATTTCAAACTTTTCAATATTCAACAGTGCATGTTCAGATGGATGATTGTGACTCAAAGACATATATCGTGCTATCACATTTTGCAGATATAGTTAAACACAGACATTCCTTTGCTGCTTAAAACTGCAGCAATCTGCCTGAATGGCATGAATTCAGTACTGAAACCTAAGGTATCAATTTATTTTTCAAATCTACCAACTCTGGGTACTACTGCACTGTTCCAGTATACAACTTGTGCATGCCCAAGTGAAAATAAACATAACTGTCTTTTCAGAAATCTGATGCAGGCATGATACCAAAAAATAACTTTCTAGTGAGAAACGTACTGTAAGAATTCTGTCTCAAATGTGTCACTCCGCCAATTATGTTTTTGTGATGAAATGCTTAGCAAAGCAAAGGAACTGTTTATTCATACTTACTTGTACACCTATATCTAAAAGAATCACGGCACACATCACTATTTCTTGTTAAAATGTTTATTTTTTACATATAAAACAGAATGATTTTAGGATGTTTGCAACTGGGAGGTTCACACAGAGGAGCTTGTTTTTAGTGGGAAAGAGATTTTCAAAAATAATTGATGCTGGTGTCTGGTGAGAGACTTTTATTTAGAAAGGAATAACCAGATAGCTGTGAAACAGTGATGGAAAGCAAATGCTATATATATATATATATATATATATATATATATATATATATATATATATATATAAATAATTGTTAGAATTTGCTGGTTATATTAATTTTCAGGTAAGCTATAAGGTAATGGAAAATAATTTTGAAATACTCAATCACTCAGTTTGTGTTGATTCCATAGACAAGTTTAATCCCTCATGCTTTAACCTGAGCTATATATTTTGGTAAATTCACTAGGTTCAGGTCTGATAGGGTACTCATCCTCTCTTCTGCTGTAGTCAGACAAAAATAAAACACACTGATAAATTATTCATTCAGCATTTGCAGTATAATACAAAAGGACTGCATAAACCCTATTGTGACAATGTGTTTCCTGTGTTACAGATTTCCCTAATGAAGTGGCTTTATCAAATGTTTTCTTCTGTTTATTAATAAATGAATTATTTGGGATTACATAAAAGAAAGCATCTTCCAACTGAGCCATTTTGCGTCAGCAGCTGTAGAACTCAATGCTGGAGAAACAGCTGCTAGCAGGTGTAAGTGGGGAGCTATTCTTTTATCATGCCAACGAGACCAAGAGCATGCTAATTAAAATTCATACATGTGAATGGTCAAAGAACTGAAGAGCTTTTTCCAATTTTAATTTCAAATGTAGAGCTGCAGTGTGTTAAGATTCTACACAGTTTATTTTAGTCCCCATGGCAACATCTCTGTTTGTACTTTTTTATGTTATTCACATATGATTCAGTTATAAAAGACAAATTTGATTAGCATATATCCAGTACTGACTGTTATCTGTATATTGTGTCCTTATTCGTTTGTGGTAAACATGGTGCCTTTTCTTTGAAAAAGCCTTGTTTCTTTTCCTCCTGCACTGCATTTTTCATTAAGGAAACTCATCCTGCTTAGAAATAGGAACGCTGTAATTTTCATAATTATTTGATTGCAGTTTCCAAGAAGGAAGTCGCTTTTAAGAAGGATTTAGTAGGTAAAGTTCTTCAGTTGTAATGCTTTTTCTGCATTTCATTCACATATTTTTTCACATGGTATTTTTGCAAGCTGACCTAAGAAAGACAATGAGGGAACAAAAACGGTATTTCATCTGGAATGTTGATCCTAATTCTCTTGTAAAAAGAACTGAAGAGTACAAAATAGCATACAAGAAGCCTTATTGAGTTGAATAGATACAACTATACTCATAGCTGCATGCACCCTTTAGGAAAGTTGTGTAATAATGAGCACCTTTCAATTGCCCTACTAAAGAGTTTGCTTATTAGCAAGTACATAAACAGCAGCCCACTTTACACAGGCTGCTCCTATAGCATCACTGTCTGCTTTTGAATTGCAGTGCAGCCTTGCACAGTATTCAGTTATTTGGGAATACCACTAACTGTGTTTTATTTCCTCGCCCATGTTTGACTTCCTTCTCTAATTTATCCCTAATGACTTTTTCATCTAACAGTCTATTGCCATCCAGGCCTGTCCTTCTCATGCTGATATCTTATGTACTATGTTCTAAATAAGCACAGAAATGAAGAGCTCTTCAAGAATGTTGCCTGATTTACAGTATTTGTGAGCCCTATACCCAACTTGCCATAGATTAACATTCTGCCATTTCTTCTTATATTCCCCAGTATATTTGAAAATGTATTTTTTTCATTTGTCTACCTCTGCCCAATAGTTATTCTCTAGTCCCACTTTGCTTGTCCAGTGAGTTTTTCTTCCTTTTCTTTTCGTGTTCCTGCAGGCCATTCTCTCACTCTAGCTTTTATGCTGTTGTTTTTTTACTGATCACCCACTCACCTGTATTTAAAGGATCTATATTATAACAACGAACGAACAGATGATCGAACGTTGTTATATCGACCCCTAAATGTCGAAAATCCAAAACAGTGAACAACCAGATCAGCGATTTTCATTTTTGCCCCATACCCTCCATGTGAGGGGCTGCGCCCCTCACACACCCCTACTTAAATATACCAACTTCGAGATTGCACTACAGTGGAGGAAATGGCACAACCCAGACAGCTGGCCAGGCGATTTCTTTCCCTGGGAAAAAATTTGTTATTCCGGATGTTCGCTGTTTTGGCGGTTCGACATGTAGTGTTCGCTCTAACAACGTTCGATCATCTGATCGTTCGCTGTTTTAAAGTAGACCCTATTTAAACTCCTTAGCTGTCTGCTATTCCTTTGTTTCCTTCTGCCGAGATAAAGCCTATATCCCTTTCTGAGTCATTCCTTTATGTAATCTGTACTTCTTCTGTTAAACTGTATATTAAAACAACTACGCACAATCTGTCAGTGCAAGAAAGGAAAGATGCAGAAGGAGTGATGGATGAAATGGATTAACAAAAACAGTGTGATTAAACAAAAAAAAAAAAAAAATATATATATATAATGTTAAAACTTTATTAAATTCTATTGTTGCTATGAAAATGCAGAAATGCACTGTAATACTGTTCAACTGTCCTATTTAATTTGGTAAATATTCAGTATACACTGTGTAGAACGTTGACATAGCAGTGCCCAGAAAAGAAATAGTGAATTCAAGAATCACTAGTTGTCTAAACATTTTCTTGCCAATTTTCCATGTGTAGAAATTTTTTTATTTTTTATTTTATTTTATTTCAGTTTAATTACCGGGGAAGTCCACTGGGCCAAGAAGTACCCATTTTCAGTGGAGGCCCGGGGAGAAAAGCTCCAAAGGCAGTACAATCAAAGAATACAATGCATGAGATAAAATACAAAAGAGTGTCCACACTGCAAGTATACATAGTAATAACACTGTAAATGCAATTTTACAAATAGAATGTCCACACAGCAATAATACAAAGAAGAGCACTGCAAAAGCTAAGAAAAACAACAATTTTTTTTTGTACTAAAAATTTGCAATATGCTCCTTGTCCTTTCAAATGACATCTTATTCAGCAACTATCTCAGTTGGATACACTCCTGTTCAGTTCCTCACTTAACTTGTGTTTGTGCACCCGGTATTTTAAGTCTTTTGATGGAACACTCTACTTTTCCATCTCTAAACCTTAAAGTACTTGTGCTAGTTATAGTCTTATGGCTGAAAGCGCTTTTCGTCCTTTGGAAATTTCTATTGTTTTTAGTGCTGTGTTTGTGTTTTTAGTTTGAATTAAACAGATTTTAACTTTGTGTCCTGTGGTGGTGTACTCAGAATCTTCCTTTTGCTTTTAATATACTGGCATAGCTGTCAAACCATTTTTTTCATAAACGATGTGCTACATGAATTACTAGGCACAGGTGAACCAAAAGATTCTACCTCAAAAATCTCTGCATCTGAAAAAAGCTCTGTGACATACAAATTTATTAAAACGTAAAAACACACAATCCACTGGTCGGCACAATAAAGGTGTATCCTCCACAAACTACGCTTCAAAAATGTGTTAGAACTGGATAATAATTTTAATGTAGACGAACACCCACAGCAAACAGTACAGCAAACATAGATTGAGCGCGCTTTCGTCTCTACGTAAGAGACTTTATCAGAATCAATGAAAAATGTTAATTGATGCATTTATATACTTTTTGTTGGGTATTAAAACCTTAGCAACAAATTGAAAACAATTAATGTTTCAATCAAATGACTGAAATTACACTTGGGTGGCTCCTTTAATCATTTCAAAACTGTTTAAAAATGCATACATACAATTCATTCATAGCCAACTGATATTCAATAAAAATAAGTATTGTCACCATTGCAATATAATAATGCTGGATAAAAAATATAAAAAAATATAAAAAATATATGTCAATGTAAGTATATATATTTTTTTAAATTATTAAAATATGCAGTGTATGTTAAAATGTTAATGTTAAAATGTTAAAATATTGAAATATATAAAGTACCGGAATTTGAACCTATAGAATTCATATGTAGATAAAAATACATATTTCTATATGGAAAATCAAGGAAACTACAAACCTCTAAGTGTTAAAACCAAGTACCCAATCAATAACCAGGTGGAAATTTATTTGGGATTTAATGCCAGTAATTTTAGTGCTGGTTTAATGGAAATAAGGTCATTCATGCCCACATGGGAGCATGCGTCCAATCTAATTTGCCAAATTAATTCCCTATATTCCAAGAATGTTTCCCAGTCACCATCCCTCTCCCCTGGTTTCACTTCTTCCAAAACCCATAATTTTATATTGGCTTCCTTGCATTTTAAGGTATGTCTAAACAGGGCATTGTTCTCATTCTTTTTATTAATGTCTCTCATGTGTTCGTATATCCGTGTCCTCAGGTGTCTTTCAGTTTTCCCTACATAATACGCCCAACATGTCACGCAATATGCGAGGTATACTACCCCCTTTGTGTAACAGCTGTAATACCTGTTGCTCTTTAATCTGTACCCAATACTTTGTATCCAAAAGTCCTTTTCACCTGATAGAAATGGACATTGTGCGCATCTACCACACTTATGAGTACCTGTCTTGGTTAATGCTCCCTCCACTACAATTAGAAACCTTCTTTCTTTCAAAAATATTTTTGAGATTGTTGTTCTTCCTATATCCAAACCTAAGGGGTTGTTGAAAGATGGACAGTTTACTAGACATTCTCCCAAATATATTCCAAACCTCATTAATGCCCTTCTGCAACCAACTTATATCAGTATAGTGGGTTAAGGTCAAACGGGACAGTTCCAGACCAATCCCCATATCCCCTCCCCCCCCCCCCAGTGGATCCGTTTCAACTGCTGTCTCACTACCAATGGTTAAGGTGCTCATTCCACCTTTAAATGTTAAAAGTGGACAGTATTTAAATTCCCGTTTCTTTACTACTTCCTTTTTGATGGTCTTAACTAATTTACTAGGATATCCTCTCTCTTGGAATAATTCTTGAACCACTTCCATCTCTTCCATAAATTCCTCAAAATTACTAGTCATTCTTGAAAACCTAATCATTTGACCCTTCACTACATTTTTCTTCAAAAATAATGGATGGTCACTCTGAAAATGGACATATGAATTCGAAAAACAACTTTTCCTAAAAATCCTAGACTTGTAACTTCTGTTATTTTTGTCCTTATTTATCTTAACATCCAAGTAATTAACTTCATCCTTTGTATGTTGAAAGGTAAACTGAAGAAATGTAGTAGTATCACTCAAGTATTCTATAAATTCACCAACTTGTAGGTCCGCACCATCCCAAACAATAAAGATGTCGTCCAAAAAACGAAAATACTTAATAATATTATGTTTAAAGGATGATTTGAACACATAATTAAGTTCCCAAAAGAGCATAATGATGTTAGCATAAATCGGGGCACAGGCCGAACCCATTGCCACCCCATCAAGCTGGTGATAAATATCCCCCTGAAAATATATAAAGTTATTTTTCAAAACCATTTCCATGTTTTCAAGTACAAGCCTAAATTCATCACTATTGAGAATATTAAATTCTACCAACAACCAACATCTGTTCAAACCAATCAAGGCCTATGGTATGGGGTATGACAGAAAAAAGGTCCTTGACATCTATTGTTACAAATGAATAATCATCATGGTAGGGTATAGCGTTAAACTTGTCTAAAAAGTCCCAAGAGTCTATTAAAATGTGTGGGTAGCCCAGGTAGAAGTATTTAATCTTTGTGTCTACATATATGGCTAAAGTTTGAGTTTTTGAACCCTGAGATGTAACTATGGGCCTCAAAGGTGGATTGTCAACTTGTTTGTGTATTTTTGGGATTCCAAATATTTCGGGAATAGTCGGTTTTGGGACCCTCAGAAAATTATATAGATCTAAGTCTATCAAACCTTGCATAAGGTTGTCCTCCAGTATGAGATCTATTTTCCTATAACATATATTAATTTCATTCTTGGAGACAATCTGATATCTATCCCCCATGTTTAAAATATTCAACATCCTATTGGTGTAGTCCCAATGGTCCATTAGAACCACACCTCCCCCCTTGTCAGGTTTCATAATTCTAAGCTTCTCATTACTTTGTAACTGATTAAGGGTGTAAATTTCCTCAGTAGATAAATTATTGTGAATTAATTGGGCTTTCCTATTGTTAAAGCCTTCCCTTACCATATTAAGGGTACACACTTCAAAATTGGAAACATCCTGTTGGAGGGGAGGATTAAAAGTACTCCTTCTTTTTAGTGTTCTTTTTCCTCTCAAGTGTTGGTCTTGGAAAAGTAACCCTAAATTGAGCTTACGTACAAATAATTTAGTATCAAGTATAATCTCGTCAACCTTGGGTTTCCTTGTAGGTATAAAAGTAAATCCCTTGGAAAAAAGGCTAAAAAATGCTGGAGTGATCTCAACATCTGTATAATTGTAAATATTGAAATTGTTCTGGGAGTGCATAGAACATTTACCCATATCCAAACTATCCAAGACAATGTCATTACTACCATAGTTTAAATTGTCTACATCTCCAGATGGTATATTCTGGACAACACCAAAATTCTGATCAGCATCAAAGTTTGTCTGAGTATCACTTAAATTATTATATATAATTTGTGTTCCAAAGTAATTACCTACTAAATGACATGTCAGTATCTCCCCCTCACCTGCCTCCTTTGTTGATAATTCCCCGTCACTTCTGCATAGGAGTACTGACGGTTCTGGTTCCTGATCCTTTCGGACCTCCGAGGCCCCTGTCCTTCTCCTAAAGGGTCAATGGGGTCACTAATGTCAATACTACTGGCTGCATTGTAACCTGTATTGTAGTTACCATAAGATGACCCTACATCCTGGTACCTTCTTTCTTGTACATTATTAGGATAATAGTCCCCCCTGTTGGACTGTTCAAAAGGGGCACGTGGAGGGTATTTATTGTATTTCCTCCTATCAACACTTACATATGCTCTCCCTTCCCTATAATCTACCATGTCACGTTCAATTTTACCCAATTTCCTTTTGTAATTCTTTGAAACATCAACATCAACATCCTGAAGTACCTTACAATAAATATTTTTATATTCAGTAATAGTAAATAATAAGTCATTGCTAATTTCATGATACAATTTGTCAATATACACTTTACACTCTTCCATAACTTTTGTGTTACTCATTATCATGGCTTTCAAAATAGCAAGTCCACAATCATTAAGTTAATCAGAAATTATTTTAAATAATTCATCATTCCCAAAAACATTATTAGGGAATTTATTAAGTCTCAGTCCCTTAGGCACAATCTTTCGTTCAACACATTGCTTTAGATACCAATTATCTAAAGATAAATTCCGGTACCTGTTTAATTCCTGTTGAAAAGTTTTACACTTGTCCTTGAAACACACATTTACTGTTGGTACCCTCTCAGCCTCGTTAACAACTGAAGAGAAAGATTTGTCCAGCCAGTCGGTAAATTTTATACTATTGTAACCATCCAAGGATCGTCGCCGTCCACCAGGTACAGTTCTACTAGACCTGTTATTAGAGATGTTGTATATAACCCGCTTTCCACTGTTTGGAGAGTGGGAAGTTCCTGTACCTTGTTCTCTCCCTCGTAATTCCGTTTCCGGTATGTCCATACCCGCAGGACTGCCCTGCGCACAAGGAATAGAAGCGCATGAATCAATAGCTTCAACCGGCCTGTTAAAGTCCTGGGAATGTGATCTAATGACCTGTATCAACTGAGTCAATAACGATCCGTCTCCTTCCATCACAGGGGATCCCTCGTAACCGATCAGCGGAACACCAGTAACCACAACCACCACGAACCTCTACACGAACCTCTACACACCTTTTAAAACGTAAAAACACACAATCCACTGGTCGGCACAATAAAGGTGTATCCTCCACAAACCACGCTTCAAAAATGTGTTAGAACTGGATAATAATTTTAATGTAGACGAACACCCACAGCAAACAGTACAGCAAACATAGATTGAGCGCGCTTTCGTCTCTACGTAAGAGACATCATCAGAATCAATGAAAAATGTTAATTGATGCATTTATATACTTTTTGTTGGGTATTAAAACCTTAGCAACAAATTGAAAACAATTAATGTTTCAATCAAATGACATTGTTATATCGACCCCTAAATGTCGAAAATCCAAAACAGTGAACAACCAAATCAGCGATTTTCATTTTCACCCCCATACCCTCCATGTGAGGGGCTGCGCCCCTCACACACCCCTACTTAAATATACCAACTCCGAGATTGCACTACAGTGGAGGAAACGGCACAATCCAGACAGCTGGCCAGGTGATTTCTTTCCCTGGGAAAAATTTGTTATTCCGGATGTTCGCTGTTTTGGCGGTTCGACATGTAGTGTTCGCTCTAACAACGTTCGATCATCTGATCGTTCGCTGTTCTAAAGTAGACCCTATTTAAACTCCTTAGCTGTCTGCTATTCCTTTATTTCCTTCTGCCGAGATAATGCCTATATCCCTTTCTGAGTCATTCCTTTATGTAATCTGTACTTCTTCTGTTAAACTGTATATTAAAACAACTATGCACAATCTGTCAATGCAAGAAAGGAAAGATGCAGAAGGAGTGATGGATGAAATGGATTAACAAAAACAGTGTGATTAAACAAAATATATATATATATATATATATATATATATATATATATATAATGTTAAAACTTTATTAAATTCTATTGTTGCTATGAAAATGCAGAAATGCACTGTAATACTGTTCAACTGTCCTATTTAATTTGGTAAATATTCAGTATACACTGCAGTATGAAGACCTTTGTGTAGAACGTTGACATAGCAGTGCCCAGAAATAGTGAATTCAAGAATCACTAGTTGTCTAAACATTTTCTTGCCAATTTTCCATGTGTAGAAATTTTTTTATTTTTTATTTTATTTTATTTCAGTTTGATTACCGGGGAAGTCCACTGGGCCAAGAAGTACACATTTTCAGTGGAGGCCCGGGGAGAAAAGCTCCAAAGGCAGTACAATCAAAGAATACAATGCATGAGATAAAATACAAAAGAGTGTCCACACTGCAAGTATACATAGTAATAACACTGTAAATGCAATTTTACAAATAGAATGTCCACACAGCAATAATACAAAGAAGAGCACCGCAAAAGCTAAGAAAAACACAGCAAAAGTACAAAGAAGAGCACTGCAAAAGCTAAGAAAAACAACAATTTTTTTTTTGTACTAAAAATTTGCAATATGCTCCTTGTCCTTTCAAATGACATCTTATTCAGCAACTATCTCAGTTGAATACACTCCTGTTCAGTTCCTCACTTAACTTGTTGTGTTTGTGCCAGTATTTTAAGTCTTTTGATGGAACACACTACTTTTCCATCTCTAAGCCTTAAAATACTTGTGCCAGTTATAGTCTTATAGCTGAAAGCGCTTTTCGTCCTTTGGAAATTTCTATTGTTTTTAGTGCTGTGTTTGTGTTTTTAGTTTGAATTAAACAGATTTTAACTTTGTGTCCTGTGGTGGTGTACTTAGAATCTTCCTTTTGCTTTTAATATACTGGCATAGCTGTCAAACCATTTTTTTCATAAACGATGTGCTACATGAATTACTAGGCACAGGTAAACCAAAAGATTCTAACTTAAAAATCTCTGCATCTGAAATCAGCTTTGTGACATACAAATTTATGTTGTATTCTTCTAAATCTTCAGATACTTTGTTGTATTCCTTTCCTTGATCGTGTTTACCTCGGAGCAGTCTTGAGCCCAGTGAGAGGCATTCTGACATACAATGCATTTGAATCTCCTACTATATTTATCTAGTGAAGTCATACCCACTAATGTCAGTATCACTAAGCTTGGTCCTCCTAACTTGCTACAGCTTTTCTGCTCTGTGAAATATGTTTGTCCTGACTTATCTAAAGCTGACCACTGAGACAGACATATAAATTCAGGACATGCTGCTCATGCCAATTGTCTATCTTTTACAAATAAGAATGCAGAATCTAACAGCTTAAAAGCAAATACTGTATCTCGCTGCACCATATTATATTTAGGCATCCAACTATAGCACTGCTCAAAATCAGTTCTGTAATCTGCCAAAGAAACTGCACCATATCTGATAATCCAGTCAAAATGAGAGTACGGCTCATAAATACAATCTTCTTCCTGTTCCAACAATGTGGCATTAATGTGGTTATAAACGTGCACATGATTTCATCTGTGCTTATATCCTCTGCTGAAATCTTCACTGTGATGCCAGAAGGTAACAGGGCAAATGCAAGAGCATACGTTCATTTTTCTCAACTCAATAACACAAGTGCAAATAATAATCTAATTTTTCAAGATTTCTTAGGGCTTATTTTCGTCTAACACAGGCAGGATTCGGTAACTGAAAACTGCCCTCTGATACCCGTGAAAAGGTTGAATTTTAAAAATGTGTGGAATTTGATGTCATTGAACATCCAGGCTACAAAGGCAGTACTACAAAGATATGCATAAAGATGTACACATGTACACTGCTACAAAAGCACATTGTCATTACCTTCAAGGCAAATAATACTGAAAAAAGTGAGTACACGGTTGTTGCTGCAATGAAGGCTTCCACAAAAACATGTTGCGATTAAAGTGACAAGTGAAGGAGTAACTACAGACAATGTAATCATCATTACTGGGACATGGGAGAATGAAAAAAGGAGCTGAGACATGGTGATTCCATGGTTCACATTGTTTAGAAAAAAAAAACAAGGGCCATTCCCTCCAATGGAGGTCAGGAAGTTTGCACTGCAACTTCTAGTGGGAGGAGCCTAAGGTTTTTGTCAAGAACCAAATTGTGTCCTCACATTTCAAGTAAATGTATATATCTCTGGAACCATAGGGGTTGCTAAATAAGTACACATTGCAAACACTTCAGCACAAACTGTTTTTACAGTGGTAGTATTCTTTAGGTTCTGTCTTAAAATGAATTTAAGAACAGTAAACAGTAACTATTATTTTTGTAATATTTGTAAACAACTTACATTATCTTCAACCACTCAAGTTGCACACATACTGTCAACAACATTTTGTTCATCTAGCTGAGAGCTTTAATATGAGGCTAAGCAATTCTGTCTGTGTTACTTGTTTGTTGATATATTTAGAAAAACATGGAATTTATATACATCTAAATAAATATTATAAAAACAACAATAATATCTCTACCTACACTAGACAAAGGTTATCTGTCAATATATTTGAGTTTGTCATTGTGTAAGCTTTCAGATGAAATATTTTAATTCCTTGTATGTAACATGGTTTTAGAATTTTTTTGCAAATATGAACAAGTAATATTTGGCACCTAGCAGCATCAGCAGGCTGTAACTGCAGATGCACCCGGTGGCATCACTTGGCCGTAATAAGTAGGAGAGAGTGTTGTCTGTGCAAAGGAAGAGATTGAAGCAGATTAAATGGAAGATGAATAATCATGAGGGTTGTGAGGAGAAATTATGACAAAATGGAAAGAAGGTGGACTTCCAAAGGATCAAAGTGGAATGAATCAGGGGGAGGACACTGTGAATGGGCATCATCTACAATTATCAAATGCTACAGAGAATGCAAGCAGCAAAGTGATGGGCAGAATTAAAGACTGGGACAGTTATCAAAAAGTGGTAGTAATGGAGGTCTTTAATCACCTAAGGATGGAATGGAGCATACCAACATCAAGTGTATCCAAGGAGGACATATTTGAGGAATTAATGGATGAGACAGGTGTTATACAGATAGGAAATGAACTGACAGGAAGGCAGAACTTATTGTACATTATGCTGTACAAATGGAGAAGCTTGCAAGTAGCAGTCATAGTAAAGGTACCGTTCAGAAAAAGTGACAAAGCAAGCTTGGGAAGTGACAGAACGTAAACACATAACTCTAGAAACAAATTCCCTTGGGTGGAACTATAAGGGGATGGTTTAACATAGTTGGGATGGTGGCTAGAAAATGACAGTGGCAACTGATGAACTGTGGATGAATGTTAATATAAGATAAATGATGGTAATAAAGAAAGACAGAGAGAAAACGAGCTACAGGTGAAATACTGCAGTTGGTTTATGGAAGAATCAAGGTTACTAGTTACTGATAAAGAGATGACCTGCAAGTAATGGAAGGAGATAGAAGAAGGTGCTAAGCTGGAATATTCAGAATCAATGAATCCGGCTAACCAAAGCAGGGATGGAGAACTAACAAAATGTACTTTTGTTGTGGTGGTTGTACTGCTCCAGGTATAGATTTGAGAGGAAAAAGGCACTACAATAATTAGTCAATTTATTAAAATAAGTGAGGTGAAAGTAGCACAACAGCACATAAATACCACAGACTATCTCTTTGTTTTGATATTCAGAAAGAGAAGAGAAGCATTCTACCATTGTGGAGAACATCCAAAAATAAGAGTATGATGCATAGATTGGGAGACTGCATGAGTAAAGTAGCAGAAAGTCTAAAAGCCCTGAGGCAAACAGCATAAACAGTATCCCTCGCATATTACTAAGGAGGCAAACGGAAGTCCAACCATCATTCTAATAGAGATATATAATTTCACTACAGGAACTGGTAAACCAAAATACTGGACAGTGCTTAACATAACATCACTCCAAAAGTCTAGCCCAAGGAAAAATACAGGTGTTACAGACCAGTTAGCAAGATGTCAGTTGCAGAGAAGTCATAGGAAAAGTCTTCTGAGAAAGGTTATGGCTATTCTTGAAGGAGAAATGGATCCATCATCTAAAACAGCATGTAACAGCAAGACCAAACCGACCTCTTACACAGTGCAGTATAATCACTGCCTGCTGGAGTGTGTGATGAAGGAAAGACATGGGCTTATGGCTGAGTTATGAGATGCCTGAAGTAGGCAATCATTATTAGGCAAAAAGAGCCCCCACAATCAATGATGTATTAATTAAGGAGACAACATGCATAGAAAACACCTTGCTGATGCAGTGTTTTTGGATTTAAGGAATGTCCCGGATATGGATCCATACAGAGGAATAGTTCCAAAATTGGAATTGATTAGAGTAGGCAAGAAATAGTCAGATATGTTAAACTGGATAAACTGAAAGATGGAAGGATGCACATATTGATGGTCAGAGTGGTCAGAAGAGAATAAGGTGATTAGTAGAGTACTACAGGGGTGTATCTTAGGTCCTATGATGCTCAGTATGAGTAGTAGACACAATTAGAAGACTATTAAACAGGGTTAGCCTCTTTATAGGGGACACTAAAGAGGTGAAATGTGGAAAATGGAAAAAAACAATTTCAGAAGAGACATCAGGAAATTATTTGGGTAGTCAGAAAAATTAATTGATAATGAAATGCATGGTAGTGCAACTTCACAATGGCAATCACTAAACCAGTATGAAATTATCCTAGATGACACAAAGCAAGAGAAGGACTTGAGGATGGTCATAACAACAACTGTGAATCACCAGGAGCAAGGTGAGAATTATCTGCCGAAGTGAACACATTACTAGGGTGCATCAGAAAGTAATACATGCCACCAGATATAGAAGGTGATTATGCCACTATGCAGGGCATTGGTAAGGTCACATCTGAGTACAACGAACAGGAAAAAAACAACCAGACTACTCAAAATGCTGCAAAAGAAATATACCAGGGTGAGAGATGGATAAAGAAGATGCACGGAGAAAGAATGCAACTTGAGGACTTTACTCCTTAGCTGTAAGCATGGACTGAGCACAGAAACTGCAGGTGGGGAAATGTAATAGACTGAGCTTGAAGAAAAGAAAAAATTAAAAGGGGTAAGAAACACAATAATTATACAGTAGGGAACAGGTTCACTCTAGACATGAGAAGATTTTTATTCACGGAATGGGTAGTAGATATGTGTAACCATCTCCTTGAATGAGTAATGGATGAACTATGTGAGTGGGCATTCAAAAGGAAGTAGGATAATTGAGCTGGGGTAGAGAGGCAGGAGCAGTGGCTTAATAGCTTAAGTAAAAGGGCAGCGTAGATTAACAAATGTGTCCCTTTTTGCCTACTATGAATTAAAATAATAGGTAAGCCACATTTGCAAGCCATCCCTAGTTTTCTACTTTAGTGACCTGGTCAGTAAAACCTATTAGTCTTATCTTCTATGACATACCTTCTATGAATCCATTGTCCTTTAAATCCCTTGCTCTGCTCTAGTCTCAAATATTCAGTGCATTTTCCCTTTTAAGTGAGTCTACTGTTTTTTCCAAACACTGAAGTCAAACTTCCTAGTCTGCAGTTTCTGCCTTTGTGTAAATTTCTTTTTGATACTCCCATTTTAGAGAAGCAGAATCAAACTGCCCTTATTTACCCTTGTATATTACCCATCTTCTTTTTATTTATTAAAGATAGCTGTACAAGGTCCTACTAGTTCTAAAGTGAGGTCTTCCCAATTTCTGTGGCGAATTGTATCTGGACCCAAAATCCATGTCCCTTTTCAATTTTATAGTTTCATTCTGTACTTGTTCTCATCAGACTTGACTAGTAACAGCATCCTTATCAAACGTAATTTTCTTGTTCAGTCTAGTTGCCTCCTCACCCTTTTTTGTTGAGACCAAACAAAATACCTCTTCATTATTTCTTCCTTCCTACTGTATCTCTCACTGTCTCTGCCCACACACCTTCTATTTTGTAAAAGTACTGTCTGATCTCAAATCATTTTGAATGCCAAAATACTTAACTCAAGGTGATAAAAATGATTGGTCCAACTCCATCCTGAATTCCAAAGACTTGGTCATGACACCAGAAGCATGGTTTCAGAACACAACAAGTGATTATTACAGGGAGGAAATTGCACCTGGAGAAGTTGGTCATACTGTAAATTTAAAAATGTCATACTGGAGAAAGTTATCATAATTTGATAGGAACCAGCAATAGAAAAACAGGATAAATTATTTGCAGAAGAAGTTAACGGACATACAGGTTGCCCTAAAATTAAAACATTCAAAGATATGTAAATGAAATTTGGACTAACAGTGGTATACACACAGTTATTATCTGTATGCTATGATTTCCCAAAATCGGGAAAAGCAAGACACACCAGACCATATAACAAGAGTGAATATTTGTTTTTTTTAACAAGAAACACCTGTATTAAATTATCAGTTATGACATAGGCAATTATACATTTATATAAATTAAAACAGTCCGTATTGATAGAATCCCAGTCGCAAGCATTTGACATCAATTTTTGTTGCAAACATTATATATTGCTTATAATCTACCCAATCATAATCAGTCAAAAATTACATAGCTCATTCAAATCCTGCCTTCTTTTAAACCTCATTCCTCCCCTGTCTGTATTGTTCCCACAATTCACATTTTTTCCTACGTCATTTGTCCCTACCCTTTTCTAAAGATCCCAATTCCAGTTATTTTATCTGTGTTACTATATTTACTACTTCTAGTACAGTTGGTTTAAACTTTGAGTTCAATTTTCTAGTAATTGTTTTTTTGGCAGCCACCATAATTAGACTCAGAAAGGCCTTACTATGTGTGGGCAATTCCGATTCTGTATCAAAGCTCAGAAAAATAATTTCCCTAGTTATACCAATTTGTTCACCCAGTATCTCTCTAGAGTAGTCTGCAATGGATCTTTAAAGCCTGCCAACTCATTACACTCCCAGAAAATATGTTCCCAATTACCTCTTTCTTCCCCATCACACCTCCAACATTTGCTGTCTATCTGAGGAAAAATTCTCTGGAGTCTAGTTGGGGTATAAAAATACCTATGTGAATATTTCAAAGCAAAACGCCTAATTTTTCTAGATTTTGTTGCATATTTGGGAAAAACATATATCCCCCATTGTTTCTTTGTGAATTATTTATTCAGTCTCTCTTCTCAATCCTTTCTAACCTCCTCTGATTATTATAGTTATCATGCAATATTTTATATGCTCTGCTAATTATTCTGATAAAAAAGACAATACTTATTAATGTATATATGGATCTATGAAAAGAAAGGGAATAGCAAAGGTTAAACAATCATAAACAAGATGGAGAAATCAGAACTATGCAGAACACTGGGGATCAGTCTGGACAATGGTAAAACATTACAAATATGGTATGTTCTATGGGAACAGCATATGAGGAAACTACATTACTAGTATCTAACCCTAAAGAAGCTGTTAAGGCAGGAAGAGATGCTTTTCCTGTTGAATGTGTAACCAGCAGGAAGCTAAGAATGCACATATGTTGTGGGAATGTCCTTGGGATAGGATTTGGTTGACCCAGACTAATGAAATCTGGTATAACATTTTGCAAAATAAGTTAAAATGAGAGCAGGGTTTGCTCCTAAACAAGCAGAAGTCAAACTAATCTTAATGAGTGCTCTGAAGAGAATCCTTTGGCAAGACCACTGATCTAAAGGTCACAGGTAACATTACTACAACTCACTCTCGGTGCAGCTGCAGATTGCAGTACAGCAGGGAAGCCATTTTGGCTTTCTCACAGAAGCAGAATGCAGGGCAGCTAGTTAATTTATTATAGACCCTCTTCCTGAGGATGCACCAATTGTGCATGAGCATTATGCCATGGAGGTCTGTAAGTTTGGTTATCATGTTTTACTTGTACTGCTTTAAAACATGATAAATACGCTTACAGATTTCTATGCCCTAATGGCAGTGCTTTATCTCTTTACCCTTTCTTAGGAATTTTGGAAAAATTCCAAAGTGATGTGCAACAAAGGATTAAAATCAGGGAGAGTGTATATACAGGCACTTAAAGTTAGCGGAACACCATGTGCTACTTCAACCATGTATCTACTGATCAATAAGCATAAAACTCCACTGCCTGCCATTCTTAATATGTTATAACCTCAGTAGTTTACCAAAAAATCTAAACCATTACAAAAGACAGGGAGAAAACTTTGAGGCAAAATCAGTTAAGTTCTGCAACATCGAAGACACTTTAGAGCTATGGATGCCGAGCAGCTTTCTACTTCTGTCAGAAAGCCCAAATGGCTTTCCTGCAGTATGACAATCTGCATCTGAAACAAGACTGAGTTGCAGAGGTATTACTCGTGACTTTTAGGTTCACGGCTTTGCCACTTCATTCCAGTATAAAGACTGGTATTACTAAAAATTAGAAAGCAAATGCACCAACTCCATATGGAAACATTTTCAAAGACTACCACATTAAGACGAATCTTGCAGTCACTGCAAGAAGGGTAACAAAACCTTCATGTCCATACTGGCAATTTGCATTTCCCTTCTTTGTGTTTACCTTTACAGACTGAGGAATTATAATGTAAGTAATATAGACAGAAGAAATTATTTAATTCCATCTTGATCTTCAGTTTAAGTGCTGTTGTCTTTTATTATAATTGTTATATTTTTTCTTAAGAATTAGATGTTTTATTGTTATTATGCCTTGTTTCTTGTTTTTTAAATACAAATCTGCCCTTCATATAACAGAATAATGTATCAATGAGACTGAAGATAAAAACAAAGTTAATTGTAACATAGGCCCAGATTACTTCCCTGAAATCTTTACCAGTGAATTCTCACAAGAAATCTTCCAGTTTATGTCATTTATTCTGAGTCCCTCAGTCAGGGTCACATCCCCAGTTTTGGAAAGAAGCCTGTATAATACCAATTCACATATAAGTCACAGTTTTTCTAAAAATGTTTCCTTCTACCAGTCATCTAAATTATGACATTAATTGCCATAGACTTATTGACGCAAAATTACAGTTGTATTCAGTTTACAGTTTATAGGTTATTTATGAGTTATTAGATTTACAAATTCAAAATATTTTTTTCCAAGTAAACGTTAGCCATGGTAGGTATAAATTCACTACTAGAAATCAAGGCATACTTCTCACTGCTAGAATCCATAATTCAATATGTAGTTCTTTCCAGCTTATGTTATAATAGCATGGAATCATTTATCTCTTTATAGTTCATCAGAAAATTTAATTTTGGCCTTCAGAGTACTTTAAATGAATTAGAACTGAACATAGGTATTGGCAGAGCAAGTAGGATTCAAGTTCCTTGATTGCCTAGGTATGGTCAGAGCTTATTATCTGTCCACATTGTTAACACCATAACAAAAAATTCTAGAAAACAATGATATACATTTCCACTCTACCAGTCTTTCTCATAGAATTAGCAGATGGAAAGGAGGTTCAGGCAACTACACTAGGCAGTAGGAAAGGACTGAGGACTTCAAATGTAGTTTGGAGATGTCAGGCATATCAGATTAGCATGTGATACGTTAGACCTCTGTTTCCTGCTGCTTATGTTTCATGTTGCAGAAGATTAGATAGTCTACTTTAGTTCTTCACTTTTCACTGGAGGAGCAGAATTGAAAGGCATAAAATTATTTTCATTATAATTTTATTTTCATTATCTGCAAACAGTACTAATAGAAAGATGCATGGTCGTTTTCTCAGAAAGAAGGACCACAGTTCCATTCGTAAGAATAAGTCCAAATGTAAGGAAAGTGATAGATCCTTCTATTGAAAGACAGAATATGTAATGTCCAAGTGTCTTGTGAATGGTTACGAGCATCTGAAGGTATGGTGTGCTATTAATGCGCAGCATGGCTCTGAATACAGTGTCACGCTCATTCATGATAAAAGATTTTTCAGAAAACAGGTTGTTATATGGATACAATGAAGCAGTGAGAGGAACAAAGGGAAGTATCCACAGCTAGGGTTACATGAACCACTTTTTTTTTATTAATGCACCTGCAGTCAGTTACAATGGATTCTCCGTAATGCAAAAAATGATAATGTCAGTTGTCAAAGGAAGTAGGTTAAAGAAATGACCAATAATGAGGTACAGAGAAGGCAAGGTGTAAGGTGTATTTGGGTTGCATACATGTAGGCTGCAGTCCATCAGACAGAGGCAGGGGAGTCAAAAGAATATGTCAGTAGAAGAGAAGACATGCAGATATGTCCTAAATAAGAGGGCCACTTATGCCTCTGGCTGTATTCCTGTTGAGTTTCCAAACATTTAAATGCTGTTTCCATCAAAGACATTAATAAAGGAGGATAGGTGTAGGGAATTCACATACAATTTGTAAGTATTTGCTGTGGATAAAGTTCCAGATTGCATAACCATCTTAATTAACTATGACGGGATGATGGAAATATATAGGCAACCTTCACATCAATGACCACAAGGCCGCTCATTAACACTTTGGTACAATTATATCTTAACATATTTTGAGATTAGAATGTTTAATGTCAGCTTTGTTGAGATTATTCTTTTTTACTCTGCATTTTTTATTTATATCACTTGTATTGTTTTATTTACATTTTAACGCTTGTATATCCAATGCCATTGAATTAATGAATGGCACACTATACACTGAAATTGCTTTCCTCGTTAGGCCACCAATATAAATAGTCCTTCCCAGAGACACACCATATAATAAAATAAGCAGGTAAATAAAATATAACAATAAAAAGTGAAGTTATTATTGTTTCAGAAACCTTAAGCTTAACTAACTATTAACAGTGTCACAGGGTGCCCTCAGGGTAACCTTACAAGTACTGCAATTGGCAACAAAAGAAGTTCAATGAACATTAACAAGGACTGTGTTTCCCATGGTGTCATGGTAATAAATAACAGAGTACAACATTCTGAAGAACTCAACAGTGACAAGAAGTCACAATACATTACTGTTAGTTATTAAAACT
Source organism: Protopterus annectens (assembly GCF_019279795.1). NCBI lineage: Eukaryota > Metazoa > Chordata > Ceratodontiformes > Protopteridae > Protopterus > Protopterus annectens. The sequence goes on from NC_056743.1 coordinate 965,404,335, forward strand.
TATATATCAGTAATTAGAAATGAGAAATGGGTGCTGTAAAACAGGACAACACAGTCAAGAATTCTTGCCCTAACAGTTGTATGAATATGTCACAGTAATTGCAACCCCTGAGCCCTGGGAGTACACTTAAAATAATGCAGCGCTGACATTAATGGTATTTACCAACCTGCAGAGACAAGCATTGTAAGTGAGTAGCTCACAGTAAATGATTGGTGCTATGCCTTAAGGTTAACTGACAAACCATAGTATGATATGGGCCTTAGTGGCATAAAACACAATTAAATGCAATTGTAAAAAAGGCTTTTATTAACTGTTTCTACCTAGAACTTACCCAATAATAAATTAGAGAGTTGGATTAAGAGTGCAACACTTTTTTTTGGCCCCTTTCCCTTCAATTGACCTCTGAGAGTTGACTGCATTTCTCTCTCTCACTAATTTTCCCTTGATTTGTCCTTCTACTACATAACTAGTGGGGTGAAGTCTTCCCTTAGGGAGAAGGACCTCACTGCATCTTGCTGATGGTAGGTTGTGAGACTCAGGATTTCACTGACCATCTAAGCAGTTACAGACAGCAATGGTTAAATGCTGTGCCATTACTTCTTCCATGTAATGAACTGCGGTGCGTGCAGGTAGCAGATTGGTAGGAAGGTGCACTGCTTCAGCACATATCATACCTTCCTGAAAATGCAGTACAACATAAGCAGTGCAGTGCACATGCGCACGTGTTCTGTGAATGACAATAAATGCACTATAGTAGAAAGATACAGGGCAAAGAGGCAGAATACAACACATATGGCACACAGTCGAATGAAGTGATGGTTATTAATGTCAGGATCAGAAAGAAAGGAGGTAACTAAAAACAAGTAGCTCAAGCACATATATGGAGAATATGGTATGGGACAATGAACAAACTGAAATGAAGGTAGTGAGCAGCATTTCTGGATGCCTATTACAATTTCCACACAAATGCCACTTTGAGACAAGTACCATTATTCTTTGGCTTCACCTATTTCCTCTTCTTCCTGAAGTGACAGAGTCCTGTGTATTTCCTTGAACTCCTGTGCTTTCACTCCAGTCAACTTTCAGGTCTCCAGTCTAGTCTTGATTGGCCTTAGAGCCTTCTCTGACCACTGTTTGCAGTTGATTGTTGCCATCTGTGATTTACTGGAGACTACATGTTTAACTGGCAATGACTTTGCAATCTCTGGTTTTACCAGAATGCCCTTTCCTTACTAGGAGGAATTCTACCTGAGTTGCATGCTAACCACTATTGTATTTAATCTTATGACTGTTTCTCCTGCCGTATGTTTACATTGGAGTGTGATTTCCATGAGACTGTCACTAATTCTGATGACATCCTTCATTGTCTTCAGAAGACTCTCTCTCACCACAATTTTCACCTCATTTCTAGTTTTTCCTGCTCCTCCTCCTGCTCAGTAGTAAACTGTGGATCCCAAGTTAAGAGACTTTGCTGAGCTGCTCTTCCACCTTCTCCTAGATACTCAGAATATCCAGTCTCCTCTTTACCATCATGTCATCTACTTCCAGGCTGCATTCTGTCATTGATTCTTCTTCTTCTTTCAGCTTTTTCCCAATTAGGGTTCTCCACAGCGGATCACCTGTCCGCTCATGATTGGCAGTGGAGTTTTACGGTGTCATGTTGCCAGCCTGGTGCCCAACCTTCCACAGAAGGCACACACACGCACGCACACCTAGGGCCAATTTAGAGTATCCAATCCACCTACAGCATGTCTTTGGGATGTGGGAGGAAACCGGAGCACCCGGAGGAAACTCACACGACCACAGGGAGGACATGCAGACTCCGCACAGAAGGCACCCCAGCTGAGGATCGAACTGGAGAACCTCTTGCTGTGAGGCGGCAATGCTAACTGCTGCACCACCGTGGCCGCCCTCTGTCATTGACACTATATTCAGTAAAGTAATCTTTATATCATTTTTGGCAGCTTGATTGCTTTTGTGACCTGCTTTCACTCAGAGCTATCCCACGTCACCCAGGTTAGGCAACTGGACACTTTCAAGGAAAGAGCTTATTGATCCAGGAGTACTGAGCTTTACGGTGGGTACACACTGGCCAAAAGAAGCACACAGACCCCATTCCAGTGTTAACATGGATTCAAGTTGTAGGTCTGAGAAGGCCAGTTCCTCAATCCATTTAGCACTAGCAAACCCATGTCCCTTTTATGTCAACATTGGTCAACATGACCAAATGACCTGGGCATAATTTTTAATCCATTGAATGGCTAACCGTGACAAGGTATACAGTCTTTGTTCTGTGTTCTCCTATCTAGAGGATATTGTGCACTAGAGTTG